>NC_084567.2:35367500-35500000 GCF_033978685.3 Nerophis lumbriciformis | reverse complement strand
GCTTCACTATCCCAACTTTTGGCTTTGTGAAGCATGTTGAACAGCAAATTAAGTCCGTAAATTCAGTTTCCGCTGTAATTTTTTTCGAAAAACATGTTGGAAAAAAAACAATCAACAATAAGTACACCTGCATACTGGCTGATTGATTTATAATCCGCAAAAAAATACTCTGCAAACCCTTTGGCATTGTTTAACTGGATTATCCAACATTTACGCTGTAATTCAGAAAATACGAAATACATTTTAGGTCCCCTTTAGCTGCGTACTAGTTGCCGACCCCTGCTTCAGAGCGCCACAAACAAATTACCTCGAAAAACGAGACCATGTTTGTACACCGGAAAACTAGAAAACACATCAAGGCAGTCAGTGTAAGCAGATTTGAACTTGTGTGTAAAAATAATGGAAGGGCAAGGTCAAGGACACATAGCATGGATTCAGTCGGAACTATAGCATGGAACCAAGGTAGTTACGGGAGAACAGAAGCCATGGCAGAAGGTACATTATGTAAAAGGTGGTAGCGACAAACCGCATGAGTGACATCTAAGAGGGTGACTTCTGCACTTTTGTGAATACGATTAGAGGAGGCATTAGTGCATGGAGCGCTCATTAAAGCCCATAGGGCTTCTTCAGGTAGGCAGCCTCAGACTGAATATGAAGGCAGTCTAATAAAACAGACCTATTATAAAAGCCAGAGCGTCCCCGTGGCATGAGAATAATACAGTCGTGGTCAAAAGTTGACATACACTTGTAAAGAACATATTGTCATGGCTGTCTTGAGTTTCCAATCAGTTCTACAACTCTTATTTGTTTGTGATAGAGTGATTGGAGCACATACTTGTTGGTCACAAAAATCGTCATCATCGGCGGTCACTCGAACGAGTAAGACGATCCTCTTGGTAGGGGTGTATCCCTTTACGGAGGATGCCTGTGCGTGACTTAGTTTAAAGGGGAACATTATCACAATTTCAGAAGGGTTAAAACCATTAAAAATCAGTTCCCAGTGGCTTATTTTATTTTTCGAAGTTTTTTTCAAAATTTTACCCATCACGCAATATCCCTAAAAAAAGCTTCAAAGTGCCTGATTTTAACCATCATTATACACACCCGTCCATTTTCCTGTGACGTCACATAGTGATGCCAATACAAACAAACATAATAATAATAATAATAATAACTGGGATTTATATAGCGCTTTTCTAAGTACCCAAAGTCGCTTTACATGTAGAACCCATCATTCATTCACACCTGGTGGTGGTAAGCTACTTTCATAGCCACAGCTGCCCTGGGGTAGACTGACGGAAGCGTGGCTGCAATTTGCGCCAACGGCCCCTCCGACCACCACCTATCATTCATCATTCAATTCACCGGTGTGAGTGGCACCGGGGGCAAAGGGTGAAGTGTCCCGCCCAAGGACACAACGGCAGCGATTTTTTGGATGGTAAGAGGCGGGGAGCGAACCTGCAACCCTCAGGTTTCTGGCACGGTTGCTCTACCCACTACGCCATGCCGCCCCATGGCGGATAGAACAGCAAGGTATAGCGACATTAGCTCTGATTCAGACTCGGATTTCAGCGGCTTAAGCGGAATTGAGGAAGAAACTGAAGCTATTGAGCCATATCGGTTTGAACCGTATGCAAGCGAAACCGACGAAAACGACACGGGAGAAAGCGAGGACGAATTCGGCGATCGCCTTCTAACCAACGATTGGTATGTGTTTGTTTTTAAGTGTTGTAATGTTTTTAAGCTAAATTATTGGTAAACACAGTTTATGTATAATACTTTACGTAAAACCGCGAGTAATGAATAAAGTTTTCATCAATTAATATATTCTGTAGACATACCCTCATCCGCTCTCTTTTCCTGAAAGCTGATCTGTCCAGTTTTGGAGTTGATGTCAGCAGGCCAAGGAAGCTAGGGTCGATATTCTTCTCTTGATCATCTTCGGTGGCATAAGGGACGGTAGAAGCGGTGTGAGCCAAGACATCCAGGGGGTTTAGCTCGCTCGTCTGCGGGAACAAACTGCCGCCATTGCTTGCCGTGCTACCGAGGTCCTTTGTCCCTGAATAGCTCACACACTCCGGCAGATTCAATGGGGGTCTGGCGGCAGATTTCTTTGACTTTATCGTTGGAAATGCATCTGCTTTGAGTGTCGCAGGATATCCACACATTCTTGCCATCTCTGTCGTAGCATAGCTTTCGTCGGTAAAGTGTGCGGAACAAACGACTGACCATTTTCGTCGGCTTTCCCCACACCCTTGTATTTTGAACAAATTTCGTCTAATTTCTTGCCACTTTCGCATCTTTGGGCCACTGGTGCAACTTGAATCCGTCCCTGTTCGTGTTGTTACACCCTCCGACAACACACCGACGAGGCATGATGTCTCCAAGGTACGGAAAACAGTCGAAAAAACGGAAAATAACAGAGCTGATTTGATTCGGTGTTTGTAATGTGTTTGAGAAAATGGCGGATTGCTTCCCGATGTGACGTCATCGCTCCGAGAGCAAATAATAGAAAGGCGTTTAATTCGCCAAAATTCACCCATTTAGAGTTCGGAAATCGGTTAAAAAAATATATGGTCTTTTTTCTGCAACATATATTGACGCTTAAATAGGTCTGGTGATAATGTTCCCCTTTAACGTGGGGAGACTGGTGCACAGACAGTCACCACACGATCCTTGACAGAATCGGGTCAGGGTCCAGTGGCATGGAGTCCAAGACGACTGGGGACCCTTTTCTGCTGCAGCCTTCTGCCGCCATTGCAGCCGTTGTGGTAGTTCTTAAATCTACCGTCTTCCGCCGGCTCCACCGTTGAGGTCTTCACCGTATCCCTGGCTAGGGGGGCAGTCAGGTACTAGGCCTTTGCCAAGGACCACCTGGGGTAACAGTAGTAAAGGGGTTAACCTCGTAGTGCCCCAAGACCCCATAGAGGAGCCTCCACTGCCGGATGCACTTTAACGTCACGCCCAGGACAACGCGGACACTCTAACCACTCGACCACTGAGTAGGTTACATGTCCCTTGGCGAGTTTCACTGCAATTAGGCGCTTTTGGTAGCCATCCACAGGCTTCTGGCAAGCTTCCGCTTGAATTTTTGACCACTCCTTTTGACAAAATTAGTGCAGTTCAGCTAAATTAGTTGGTTTTCTGATATGGACTTGTTTCTTCAGCATTGTCCACAGCTTTAAGTCAGGACTTTGGGAAGGCCATTCTAAAACCTTCATTCTAGCCTTATGTAGCCATTCCTTTACCACTTTTGATGTGTGTTTGGGGTCATTGTCCTGTTGGACAGTCAACACTTTGTGAACAAATGCATGATGTACTTTGAAGTTCATATGGGCGGCCACATGGTAGCAGGCCGAGTGTGTCGCGTCTCGCTCCTTCATGCCTATCTAACCTTAAAATCCACCGATACTAACTCTGTCCTAACTAGACATTCAACCAATAAGTTTGTTTGCTGTTTGCATATACCGTATTTTTCGGAGTATAAGTCGCACTGGAATATAAGTCGCATTTTTTGGGGGAATGTATTTGATAAAAGCCAACACCAAGAATAGACATTTGAAAGGCAATTTAAAATAAATAAAGAATAGTGAACAGTACGTTAAATGACGCATAAATAACCAACTGAGAAGGTGCCTGGTATGTTAATGTAACATATTATGGTAAGAGTCATTCAAATAACTATAACATATAGAACATGCTATACGTTTATCAAACAATCTGTCACTCCTAATCGCTAAATCCCATGAAATCTTATACGTCTAGTCTCTTACGTGAATGAGCTAAATAATATTATTTGATATTTTACGGTAATTTGTTAATAATTTCACACATAAGTCGCTCCTGAGTATAAGTCGCACCCCCGGCCAAACTATGAAAAAAACTGCGACTTATAGTCCGAAAAATACGGTACTTGTTCTCTGATCGCTCTAAGAATGCCGAAAACCAGAGGAAATCATACTGTTGCTGAACCCGAACTGACTATGGCTACTATGGCTTCTCTGACCAAAGTGGACCGGTAGACTACTGTTGGGTTGTGCGTGGTTGAATGTATGTATGTATGTATGTGTATGCTTGCTTTTGTGCTCCTATTTTGTGTTGATCATATCGCGTTTTTGTGCTTGCCACCATGTTTCTATCATGAATTGATTAACGTGGACCCCGACTTAAACAAGTTGAAAAAGTTATTCGGTTGTTACCATTTAGTGGTCAATTGTACGGAATATGTACTGAACTGTGCAATCTACTAATAAAAGTTTCCATCAATCAATCAATCAATCAATTCAGCATTCCATGCATATACTGACCTCTGGACCCCCTGCTAAAAGCTTCTTCTAGCTTATCTGGGGGACCCTCTCACTTACCACCATCCCGAAATGGATATCAATCAATCAATCAATCAATGTTTATTTATATAGCTCTAAATCACAAGTGTCTCAAAGGGCTGCACAAGCCACAACGACATCCTCGGTACAGAGCCCACATAAGGGCAAGGAAAAACTCACCCCAGTGGGACATCGATGTGAATGACTATGAGGAACCTTGGAGAGGACCGCATATGTGGGTAACCCCCCCCCCCTCCCCCCCCTTCTAGGGGGGACCGAATGCAATGGATGTCGAGTGGGTCTGACATAATATTGTGAGAGTCCAGTCCATAGTGGATCTAACATAATAGTGAGAGTCCAGTCCATAGTGGATCCAACATAATAGTGAGAGTCCAGTCCATAGTGGATCTAACATAATAGTGTGAGAGTCCAGTCCATCAATCCATAGTGGATATAACATAATAGTGAGAGTCCAGTCCATAGTGGATCTAACATAATAGTGAGAGTCCAGTCCATAGTGGATCTAACATAATAGTGAGAGTCCAGTCCATAGTGGATCTAACATAATAGTGTGAGAGTCCAGTCCATAGTGGATCTAACATAATAGTGAAAGTCCAGTCCATAGTGGATCTAACATAATAGTGTGAGAGTCCAGTCCATAGTGGATCTAACATAATAGTGAGAGTCCAGTCCATAGTGGATCCAACATAATAGTGAGAGTCCAGTCCATAGTGGATCTAACATAATAGTGAGAGTCCAGTCCATAGTGGATCTAACATAATAGTGAGAGTCCAGTCCATACTGGATCTAACATAATAGTGTGAGAGTCCAGTCCATAGTGGATCTAACATAATAGTGAGAGTCCAGTCCATACTGGATCTAACATAATAGTGTGAGAGTCCAGTCCATAGTGGATCTAACATAATAGTGTGAGAGTCCAGTCCATAGTGGATCTAACATAATAGTGAGAGTCCAGTCCATAGTGGATCTAACATAATAGTGTGAGAGTCCAGTCCATAGTGGATCTAACATAATAGTGAGAGTCCAGTCCATAGTGGATCCAACATAATAGTGAGAGTCCAGTCCATAGTGGATCTAACATAATAGTGAGAGTCCAGTCCATAGTGGATCTAACATAATAGTGAGAGTCCAGTCCATAGTGGATCTAACATAATAGTGTGAGAGTCCAGTCCATAGTGGATCTAACATAATAGTGAGAGTCCAGTCCATAGTGGATCTAACATAATAGTGAGAGTCCAGTCCATAGTGGATCTAACATAATAGTGTGAGAGTCCAGTCCATAGTGGATCTAACATAATAGTAAGAGTCCAGTCCATAGTGGGGCCAGCAGGAAACCATCCCGAGCGGAGACGGGTCAGCAGTGCAGAGATGTTCCCAACCGATGCACAGGCGAGCGGTCCACCCCGGGTCCCAACTCTGGACAGCCAGCACTTCATCCATGGCCACCGGACCTGTGCCCCCCCTTCCACAAGGGAGAGGGGGGCAGAAAAGAAACGGCAGAACAACTGGTCTAAAAAAGGGGGGCTATTTAAAGGCTAGAGTATACAAATGAGTTTTAAGATGGGACTTAAATGCTTCTACTGAGGTATCATCTCTAACTGTTACCGGGAGGGCATTCCATAGTACTGGAGCCCCAATAGAAAACGCTCTATAGCCCGCAGACTTTTTTTGGGCTCTGGGAATCACTAATAAGCCTGAGTGCTTCGAACGCAGATTTCTTGCCGGGACATATGGTACAATGCAATCAGCAAGATAGGATGGAGCTAGACCGTGTAGTATTTTATACGTCAGTAGTAAAACCTTAAAGTCACATCTTAAGTGCACAGGAAGCCAGTGCAGGTGAGCCAGTATAGGCGTAATATGATCAAACTTTCTTGTTCTTGTCAAAAGTCTAGCAGCCGCATTTTGTACCAACTGTAATCTTTTAATGCTAGACATAGGGAGACCCGAAAATAATACGTTACAGTAATTATAAATCACTACTAATCACTACTGTTGTAATCGTAATATGGTATTGTGAATAAACTCGAACCTTGAAACTTGAACTTGCGCCCAAGACCCAACCTCCGGGCTGATGATTTTAGGTTGTCCTGAAGAATTTGGAGGTAATCCTTCTTTTTCATTGTCCCATTTACTCTCTGTAAAGCACCAGTTCCATTGGCAGCAAAACAGGCCCCAGAGCATAATACTACCACCGCCATGCTTGACGGTAGGAATGGTGTTTCTTGCCTTTTCTCCTCCAAACATATTGCTGGGTATTGTGGCCAAACAGCTCCATTTTTGTTTCATTTGACCACAGAACTTTCCTCCAGAAGGTCTTATCTTTGTCCATGTGATGTCAAAGAAATTATTGGAAACTCAAGATAGCCTAGACCAGTGGTCGGCAACCCGCGGCTCTAGAGCCGCATGCGGCTCTTTAGCGCCGCTCTAGTGGCTCTCTGGAGCTTTTTCAAAAATAAATGAAAAATGAAAAAAAAAAGAGGGGAAAAAAAAACATTTTTTGTTTTAATATGTTTTCTGTAGAAGGACAAACATGACACACACCTCCTTAATTTGTATAAAGCACACTGTTTATGTTAAGCATGCTTCACTGATTCGAGTATTTGGCGAGCGCGGTTTTGTCCTACTAATTTTGGCGGTCCTTGAACTCACCATAGTTTGTTTACATGTACAACTTTCTCCGACTTTCTAGAACGTGTTTTATGCCACTTCTTTTTCTGTCTCATTTTGTTCACCAAACTTTTAACGTTGTGCATGAATGCACAAAGGTGAGTTTTGTTGATGTTATTGACTTGTGTGGAGTGCTAATCAGACATATTTGGTCACTGCATGACTGCAAGCTAATCGATGCTAACATGCTATTTAGGCTAGTTATATGTACATATTGCATCATTATGCCTCATTTGTAGGTATATATGAGGGCATTTAGTTTCATTTAAGTCCTCTTAATTCAAATTATATCTCATGACACACTATCTGTATGTAATAAGGCTTTTAATTTTTTGCGGCTCCAGACAGATTTGTTTTTGTATTTTTGGTCCAATATGGCTCTTTCACCATTTTGGGTTGCCGACCCCTGGCCTAGACATTTTGTACTTTAAAAGTGTATGTAAACTTTTGAGCACGACTGTAAGTACAGCACCTCGCATATTGTTCCTCAATCCAAATATTATACACAGATTCCCATAAGATCATTGTAGTCTTCTCAAAAAGCATCACGAGGAACATGATTGATGATGTATAATCAAGCCGGGACAAATCATCTGCATACTTTCACGGTTCCCTCCATCTGCAAAGGATGATAAAAGATTATTCTGCAAAAAAAATAAAATAAATATGTTTCCCCTCTCCGTCACTCTTTGACACACACACAAATACACATATGGGATTCGCAGATGCTTGGCAGGAAGCAAAATGGCTATGTCGGAAAAAGCATATGTTCGATCATGCCTTTCAGCTATTCTATTTCAGGGAATTATCGCCAACAAATCCTTGCAGAGATTACGCTGGAGCTGAAAAGCACAAAGAGCGCCACGACTCCACTACAAGTAGCCATAAAGATTACAGGTTTAAAAAAAAATGTCAGGCGCTGCTTTGTGTATTAAACAGAACCCAATCCTCTAAGTACGTTGCCGTGTCCAGCGGTGGCGCCTGCCAACGTTTCACGTGTTTTGTCAAGGAATTAAAAGCATGTACAACTCATACCCAGGCGTGGCTCACCTTGGTAATGGCATTAAAGGCTATACTTGATGTTGCCGGGAGAAGCACACATAAGTAATGAATATCCCCGCACCACCTTCTCAAGGGGAAGTCAATATATTTTAATGACAGATCATTAGTGACTCTGTAAAGAAAAACGATTTTAATGGGAATGACCCTGTCGCCTTTTGAACGAGAAGCAATATGACACGAGGGCCACGGAGCATTCTTGTATTTACCCATTTTAAAGCGATCTAAAATATATTATTTGTATTTTTGTAAAGTGAAGAAACTACTTTCTGTTATTTGATTAGAATTGCGGTTAGAGATGTCCGATAATATCGGACTGCCGATATTATCGGCCGATAAATGCTTTAAAATGTAATATCGGAAATTATTGGTATCGGTTTTAAAAAGTAAAATGTATGACTTTTTAAAACACGGACGTAGGGTTAGGGTTAGAACGGCAAGAAACATTAAAGGCACTGCCTTTGCGTGCCGGCCCAGTCACATAATGTCTACGGCAGTGGTTCTTAACCTGGGTTCGATCAAACCCTAGGGCAGTGGTTCTCAAATGGGGGTACGCCAGTGACGTGCAGTCGCTCCACGCGCTGTAAGTCTTTGCTGTCGTCCAGCATTTGGTTTTTGTTTACTTTGCAGCCAGTTCAGTTTTAGTTTCGTTTTGCATAGCCATCCCTAAGCTTCAATGCCTTCTGTTTATTTTTGGTTTAAGCATTAGATACCTTTTTACCTGCACCCTGTCGTCTGCATATTGTGATCACGACAAACCAGTGACGCGCGGTCACTAGAGGCAGGTGAGGCGGGGCCTCACCTGCCATCATGGAAAGAAAAAAAATGTAAAAAGAAAAAACAAATTTAAATTGTTATATGTATCCAGTGATTATACTATAAAGTTATTTTCCATTTAACTTCACCAGTTTTAGATTATTTTTATTCAAAATCACTAAATTTTCACATTTGCCGTTCAAATACTAATAAGAGACGGTGCGGTGATCAGCAGCCAGTGGAGGCACGTCACTCAGTGCCGCAACATTGATTGCGCAATGACTCGGCTAACTGCTGGCCTGCTGTGCAGTGAGACTGTATTGCTATATGAATTATATTATACATTTCCATAGTTTAGTTAGCTGAGGTATATAATGTACAGTGTATTTTGTCAACAACTGTATGTGTGTAAAGTATTTCTTGTGCTGAGCGATCATAAAACGGCTGCAAAAGACGCACTGGCTGAGGCTCGCCTCCTGCACCCCCGCCGTAGAATTGTTATATCAACTAAAGTTCACACTTAAACTTTCCACGTGCAAGATTGAATCTATTTAAAAAAATCACTTCATAAGAAGCCAAAAAGTGCAAAAACAATAATGTTGGTGTTGGAGGAGTTGTGAATGACTGCAGGGACACAACATTAGATACACCTGCAGACTGCAGGTGTACCTAATTCACAACTCCTCCAACACGAACATTATTGTTTTTGCACTTTTTGGCTTCTTATTAAATAACTTTTGTAACCTATTTTCATGGGCTTTCCTCTTTGTGATGTTAAGTTCCTGTTATGCGCTGTTATACAGTATATGCCTTCAGCTCTTATTTTGAAGGCGCTAAGAGCGGAAGTGATGTCACGTTGCGGAGGTTTTTGAAAGAAGGTAAATTAAATGGTCCTCGTGTAAACTGGAGCCTCCGTGTTTGTTATTTTGTAGTTTCATACAGTATTGGCGACATTTATAAACCCTCGGTTACACTTTTTTAAATAGATTCAATCTTGCACGTGGAAAGTTTAAGTGAGGGCTTTAGTTGCGGCGCATGGACTTAATTTCTAAGTAAAGGTAAGACCATAATAACGTTTTTTTTTATTAAATGTGCTTTTTTGTGTGCTACAGTTTGTATGTGTAAAGTGAAAGTTAAGTTAAAGTACCAATGATTGTCACACACACACTAGGTGTAATGAAATTTGTCCTCTGCATTTGACCCATCCCCTTGTTCACCCCCTGGGAGGTGAGGGGAGCAGTGGGCAGTAGCGGCGCCGCGCCTGGGAATCATTTTTGATGATTTAACCCCCAATTCCAACCCTTGATGCTGAGTGCCAAGCAGGGAAGAATGCTGGTATGAGCTTTTAAACATAACCCGTTAACTGCTGCCAATCAAATGGTGAATAAGATACTCTTTACGGTTCATATGTTTGTAAATCTGACTGTGATGAAGTCAGTGCCTCACCAGCCATCAACCTCACCGCACGTCACTGGGGTACGTGTACCCCTGGGGGTACTTGAAGGTATGCCAAGGGGTACATGAGATTTTTTTTTAAATATTCTAAAAATAGCAACAATGCAAAAATCCTTTATAAATATATTTATTGAATAATACTTCAACAAAATATGAATGTAAGTTCATAAACTCAGTGAAGCACAAGCTCACGTTTCTCACTAAAATGTCTGTCAAAAAGAACTGTGAAAAGAAATGCAACAATGCAATATTCAGTGTTGATAGCTAGATTTTTTTGTGGATATGTTCCATAAATATTGATGTTAAAGATTTCTTTTTTTGTGAAGAAATGTTTACAATTAAGTTCATGAATCCAGATGGATCTCTATTACAATCCCCAAAGAGGGCACTTTTAGTTGATGATTACTTCTATGTGTAGAAATCTTTATTTATAATTGAATCACTTGTTTATAGTTATTTTTATTATATCTTTTTTTCCAAATAGTTCAAGAAAGACCACTACAAGTGAGCAATATTTTGCACTGTTATACAATTTAATAAATCAGAAACTGATGACATAGTGCTGTATTTTACTTCTTTGTCTCTTTTTTTCAACCAAAAATGTTTTGCCCTGATTAGGGGGTACTTGAATTAAAAAAATGTTCACAGGGGGTACATCACTGAAAAAAGGTTGAGAACCACTGCCCTAGGGGTTCGGTGAGTCGGACTCAGGGGTTCGGCGGAGGTAAAGACACATCCGACTTATCGTGTAAATAAACACTTCTCCCTATCGGCGTATTATAGATACCCCCAAATACCCCCAAACAATGTTCCCTCTAATTTTCCATCTGATTTGCAGATTTTTTGATTGATTGATTGAAACTTTTACTAGCAGATTGCAAGGGAAGATAATACATTATATGAAACAGTACAGTTTACACAGTACAGTACATATTCTCTACAATTGACCACTAAATGGTAACACCCCAATAAGTTTTTCAACTTGTTTAAGTCGGGGTCCACGTTAATCAATTCATGTATAAGGTGTGTAAGGTGTGTAATTTGTTGTGAGTTCATGCACTGTGTTGGTTTTGTTCTTTGAACAAGGTGATGTTCATGCACGGTTCATTTTGCGCACGAGTAAAAAAAACATATAACGTTTTCTTGAATTTGAAAAAAAATATATATATATTTTTCACTAAAGAAGGGTTGGGTGAATGCACATATGAAACTGGTGGGGTTCGGTACCTCCAACAAGGTTAAGAACCACTGGTCTACGGCTTTTCACACTCACAAGTGAATGCAAGGCATACCGTATTTTTCGGAGTATAAGTCGCACCGGCCGAAAATGCATAATAAAGAAGGAAAAAAACATATATAAGTCGCACTGGAGTATAAGTCGCATTTTTTGGGGAAATGTATTTGATAAAACCCAACACCAAGAATAGACATTTGAAAGGCTAATAAATAAACAATGATTGATGATTGATACTAGGCCTTTGCCAAGGGCCACCTGGGGTAACAGGAGTAAAGGGGTTAGCCTCCTAGTGCCCCAAGACCCCATTGAGGAGCCTCCACTGCCGGATGCACTTTAACGTCATGCCCAGGACACAGAGTATTCCAGAGTACCTGAGCCCGAATAGAAAACGCTCTATAGCCCGCAGACTTTTTTTGAGCTCTGGGAATCACTAATAAGCCGGAGTTCTTTGAACGCAGATTTCTTGCCGGGACATATGGTACAATACAATCGACAAGTTAGGATGGAGCTAGACCGTGTAGTATTTTTTATGTGAGTAGTAAAACCTTAAAGTCGCATCTTAGTCGAATCTTTGTGAGTAAGCACATGTCAGAAATATCTTTAGCTGAATTTACAAACCTCGTTTCCATATGAGTTGGGAAATTGTGTTGATGTAAATATAAACGGAATACAATGATTTGCAAATCCTTTTCAACCCATATTCAATTGAATGCACTACAAAGACAACATATTTGATGTTCAAACTCATAAACTTTTTTTTTTTTGCCAATAATAATTAACTTAGAATTTCATGGCTGCAACACGTGCCAAAGTAGTTGGGAAAGGGCATGTTCACCACTGTGTTACATGGCCTTTCCGTTTAACAACACTCAGTAAACGTTTGGGAACTGAGGAGACACATTTTTTAAGATTTTCAGGTAGAATTCTTTCCCATTCTTGCTTGATGTACAGCTTAAGTTGTTCAACAGTCCGGGGGTCTCCGTTGTGGTATTTTAGGCTTCATAATGCGCCACACATTTTCAATGGGAGACAGGTCTGGACTACAGGCAGGCCAGTCTAGTACCTGCACTCTTTCACTATGAAGCCACGTTGATGTAACACGTGGCTTGGCATTGTCTTGCTGAAATAAGCAGGGGCGTCCATGGTAACATTGCTTGGATGGCAACATATGTTGCTCCAAAACATGTATGTACCTTTCAGCATTAATGACGCCTTCACAGATGTGTAAGTTACCCATGTCTTGGGCACTAATACACCCCCATACCATCACAGATGCTGGCTTTTCAACTTTGTGCCTATAACAATCCGGATGGTTCTTTTTCTCTTTGGTCCGAAATTGTTTGGTCAAAAACAATTTGAAATGTGGACTCGTCAGACCACAGAACACTTTTCCACTTTGTATCAGTCCATCTTAGATGAGCTCAGGCCCAGGGAAGCCGACAGCATTTCTGGGTGTTGTTGATAAACGGTTTTCGCCTTGCATAGGAGAGTTTTAACTTGCACTTGCAGATGTAGCGACCAACTGTAGTTACTGACAGTGGGTTTCTGAAGTGTTCCTGAGCCCATGTGGTGATATCCTATACACACTGATGTTGCTTGTTGATGCGGTACAGCCTGAGGGATCGAAGGTCACAGGCTTAGCTGCTTACGTGCAGTGATTTCTCCAGATTCTCTGAACCCTTTGATGACATTACGGACCGTAGATGGTGAAATCCCTAAATTCCTTGCAATAGCTGGTTGAAAAAAGTTTTTCTTAAACTGTTCAACAATTTGCTCACGCATTTGTTGACAAAGTGGTGGCCCTCGCCCCATCCTTGTTTGTGAATGACTGAGCATTTCATGGAATCTACTTTTATACCCAATCATGGCACCCACCTGTTCCCAATTTGCCTATTCACCTGTGGGATGTTCCAAATAAGTGTTTGATGAGCATTCCTCAACTTTATCAGTATTTATTGCCACCTTTCCCAACTTCTTTGTCACGTGTTGTTGGCATTAAATTCTAAAGTTAAGGATTATTTGCAAAAAAAAAAAAAGTTTATCAGTTTGAACATCAAATATGTTGTCTTTGTAGCATATTCAACTGAATATGGGTTGAAAATTATTTGCAAATCATTGTATTCCGTTTATATTTACATCTAACACAAATTCCCAACTCATATGGAAACGGGGTTTGTAAAAGCAGATGTCAGAATTATAACTGAATGTGCTATGCTTCATAGTTCAATCAGTCATCTAATTGATTAGATAATCAATGACGTGTCGAGTATCAAAATAGTCGTAAGTTGCAGCCCTGATGGGTGCAAATGAATGCATCTCTGCTTAACTAATGTTAAAACAAGCTGGTGGTAATGGTTTAACAGAGCACACATAAGCCCTTGCTAACATGGAGCTGTTTTATTATTTGTTATGTTTTTATCAACCCTAATGACTCTCAGCCTTGGTTGGATTCTTGAAAATCACAAAATACTGAGTCATTGCAGCAATTTTGAAATGTTGGTCGTCACATTGAATGAGTCAAGCTACTCTACTCTTCTCAGTGAATCAATAGATTTGGATTTCTTATTAAAAAGCAAGGAGAGCTGCATCTATGATTCACAGTGGATAATTATGAATACATTTAGTGTACAAATATGGTTTTGCATTCATGTGTTTTTAAAAGCAAGACTAGTGTCCTTCCAACTCATACGCTTGTACAAAACCCAAAACCAGCGAAGTTGGCACGTTGTGTAAATGGTAAATAAAAACGGAACACAATAATTTGCAAATCCTTTTCAACTTATATTTAATTGAATAGACTGCAAAGACAAGATATTTAATGTTCGAACTGAGAAACATATATATATATATATTTTGCAAATAATCATTAACTTGGAATTTAATGGCAGCAACACATTGCAAAAAAGTTGGCACAGGGACATTTTTACCACTGTGTTACATGGCTTTTCCTTTTAACAACACTCAGTAAACGTTTGGGAACTGAGGAGACCAATTTTTGAAGCTTTTCAGGTGGAATTCTTCCCCATTCTTGCTTGATGTACAGCTTAAGTTGTTCAACAGTCCGGGGGTCTCCGTTGTGGTATTTTAGGCTTCATAATGCGCCACACATTTTCAATGGGAGACAGGTCTGGACTACAGGCAGGCCAGTCTAGTACCCGCACTCTTTTACTACCAAGCCACATTCTGCATGTGGCTTGGCATTGTCTCGCCGAAATAAGCAGGGGCGTCCATGATAACGTTGCTTGGATGGCAACATATGTTGCTCCAAAACCTGTATATACCTTTCAGCATTAATGGTGCCTTCACAGATGTGTAAGTTACCCATGCCTTGGGCACTAATACACCCCCATACCATCACAGATGCTGGCTTTTGAACTTTGCGCCTTAAACAGTCCGGATGGTTCTTTTCCTCTTTGGCGGAGGACACAACGTTCACAGTTTCCAAAAACAATTTGAAATGTGGACAACAGAACACTTTTCCACTTTGCATCAGTCCATCTTAGATGAGTTCGGGCCCAGCGAAGCCGGCGGCGTGTCCGGGTGTTGTTGATAAACGGCTTCCGCTCTGCATAGTAGAGTTTTAACTTGCACTTACAGATGCAGTGATGAACTATAGTTACTGACAGTGGTTTTCTGAAGTGTTCCTGAGCCCATGTGGTGATATCCTTTACACATTGAGGTCTGTTTTTGATGCAGTACCACCTGAGAGATCAAAGGTCACGACCTCGCCACTTACGTCCAGTGATTTCTCTAGATTCTCTGAACCTTTTGATGATACTACGGACCGTAGATGGGACAATACCTAAATTCCTTGCAATAGCTTGTTGACAAATGTTGTTCTTAAACTGTTCGACAATTTTTTCACAAAGTGGTGACCCTCGCCCCATTCTTGTTTGTGAATGATTGAGCATTTCACGGAAGCTGATTTTATACCCAATCATGGCACCCACCTGTTCCCAATTAACCTGTTCACCTGTGGGATGTTCCGAATAAGTTTTTGATGAGCATTCCTCAACTTTCTTAGTCTTGTTTGCCACTTTTGCCAGCTTTTTTGAAACATGTTTCAGGCATCAAATTCCAAATGAGCTAATATTTGCAAAAAATAACAAAGTTCGAACGTTAAGTATCTTGTCTTTGCAGTCTATTCAACTGAATATCGGTTGAAAAGGATTTGCAAATCATTGTATTCTGTTTTTGTTTACCATTTACACAATGTGCCAACTTTACTGGATTTGGGTTTTGTACATCAGTCATTTCATCATGAAAAAATATTACTACTTGAGGATGCCTGTATGTACTTGTTCATTGGAAATTACATTTTATATGATCTCTGTTATGTTTTATTTTGTAGCTGATCTGCTTAACACTTTTTTTTCCTCACTCTTTTTTTCTCCCATGCAGGCTGTGCTCTACAACGTCGTTGGCTTGTAGTCCAACTCCTGATGCAGGTGTGGCTTGCAGCAAGCCCGGCTCTAACGGATCGTCCATGCCCAAAGAGCTGTCGCTGCGATGGAAAAATTGTGTACTGTGAGTCAAGTGCATTCCGTGATGTTCCCAAGAACCTCTCAGGAGGATGTGAAGGACTATCGTTAAGGTACAACAGTATCATGAACCTTCGAGCAGGTCAGTTTGTCGGCCTTAACCACCTCATCTGGCTTTATTTGGACCACAATTACATCACATCTGTGGATGGGATGGCATTCCAGGGAGTTCGCAGGCTCAAAGAACTCATCTTGAGCTCCAACAAAATCACATCTCTTCACAACACCACGTTCCATCCTGTACCCAATTTGCGTAATCTGGACCTGTCATACAACAAACTGGAGGCTTTGCAGCCCGGGCAGTTTCAAGGCCTTCGGAAGCTACTCAGCCTTCACATACGTTCAAATTCACTAAAGATCCTGCCGTTACGTCTCTTCCAAGATTGCAGAAATCTTGAGTTTCTGGATCTGGGTTACAACCGTTTGCGCAGTATCACCCGGAATGCACTTTCAGGTTTAGTCAAACTCACAGAGCTGCATCTGGAACACAACCAGTTCTCCAAGATAAATTTTTCCCATTTTCCTCGTCTGTACAATCTGCGGGCACTTTACCTTCAGTGGAACCGCATTCGCTCAATGAGTCAAGGCCTGACCTGGATTTGGGGCTCTATCCAAAAGCTTGATTTGTCTGGGAATGATCTGTCAGATCTAGATGCTGTGATTTACCAGTATTTGCCCAACCTGCAAACCCTAAATTTGGACTCCAACAAGTTGACCAATGTATCCCAGGAGGCAGTGGATGCCTGGATCTCTGTCACTACAATCAGTCTGGCGGGAAATGTGTGGGACTGTGGCCCAGCCATTTGTCCTCTTGTATCTTGGCTAAGAAAATTCCGGGGTGCAAAGGAGACTACAATGATATGTGCCTCTCCAAAGAGAGCCCAAGGTGAAAAAGTGATGGACGCTGTTGAAGCCTTTGGGGTTTGTCAATCAAACCCAGCGACGATGCTCACTGCTAGCATTCCTCCAACTCCATACAGTGTTGTACAGCAGCCGGGAAATCACCCAGCCATTTTGGTATTCCCCACTGGTCCTGGAAAGAAAGCAGAAGGATCTATTAGGGGACCAACGTCATCAGCTGTTACCCAAACTGTGGCACTTCCCCCAGATCAAGACATGGAGCCTGTGTCCTTCCATAAGATCGTTGCTGGAAGTGTTGCCCTTTTCCTTTCTGTAGCTATGATCCTGTTGGTAATCTACGTGTCATGGAAGCGCTATCCTAGTAGTGTCAAGCAATTGCAGGAGAATTCATCGGCGGCTCGCAAGCGCCGCAAGAAGTCAAGGGAAACAGAACGCACCTTGAGCTCTCCCCTGCAGGAGTACTATGTGGACTATAAACCCAACAACTCTGAGGCCATGGATGTGCTGGTCAACGGCACCGGAACCTGCACTTACACCATCTCAGGCTCCCGAGAATGCGAGGTATGACCGCCGCCTCTTCACCTAAACAAAATTCAGTCCACAGCAAGACCATATGAGGTAATTATTTACTTTGCTTTGATAGAAGTCTAGATATAGTCACAGGTCAGATGTTTATTGTTTTGGAATAGAGGGTGTTTATCAATTATTTCTAACATATTTTTTTGATTACAGAGTAAGTCTTGTTTTTAAACAGTTGGTTGTGAAACATTATCTCTGCTGAGATCCAGTTGCTTGCTCTGTCACATTAAATTTGCCTGATTTACTTGTATAAACACTTGCTGTGCCTCATAGTTTGGAACTGGATTTTAATAGTGTGCAGTTTGCATGTTCTTCCAGTCCTAGTGTGGGTATTCTGCCAAAACACTTTCTTTCACGGCCCAATAAACTGTGTTTTAATTTAAGATTTGAAATTTGTGAATGTGAATCAGCCCTAGGATTGAGGCTGGGCATCCATCCCACGGTTCTCAGCTTCTCAGCGTAAGTCAGAGGGGAATTACTCCCAAACTTTTCCATGATTCTGAGCATCGACAAGGAGGCAATTAATGATTAGCTGTTCTACAAGAAGTGTTCCATTCTGCAGAATTGGGGAAACATCGGTATGAAGAATCACAGATCATGACATATCTTGCTTGAATTCCATTTTCCTAATTGTGATTCTGACTTTACAGTAACATAACTTTAACTCCAGATAGCTGCAAACATGACTGACAACAAATCATTTTTCGGTGTAATGCAAAACAGGGAAGAATGCAAATGCAAGACAATCTTTGCACAGCCAAAGGAGACTCTGCAATATAATGCTTATACAATTCTGTGCTAATGTGGGATATTTCTCCATATGTTTTACATCTATTTAGAAAGAAGCATACATTGCATTTACATTTAATCTCACTTCATGTATTATTAATCATTAAATCTATTTTATTATCAAATGATAGTTGTTCAATCTCCCAGTGATCATGATTGCTTGGCCAGAATTACAGATAGGAACAAAATAGCAGTTTTAAGTACAGTATGTAATTTTCAACAATGGCTATACTTGGAATACATTGACGGGTATTTGTATTCAAGCCAGGCAACGAATACATTTGGAATATCAATGCTTTTTACATACTACTGCTGATGTAGCAGTCTAACATAAGACCCTCTCACTTGCACTGCACATTTTGATTCGATGTTGTTTATGCACATATATTAACTGCATCATTTTAAACATTCATTTAGAAATGTTCCACTACTCCTTATGCTCCAGTATACTGATCATCCTGACGAACATATCAATTCTTGTGCAACTTAACAGGGTGTTATGATTTCCTTGTGGTCTACATAGCATGTAATGGTGGTTCTTTAGGTTCAAATGTTGCATAGATTATGTTTTACAGACTATCTTTATCTACGAGCCAGTCTGCCCCCACAACAACAAAAGGATATAGAAAAAAGGAGTGTATTGACTACAACGTCGGACCACAATGGCAGACTTGTGCAAAGCTCTTCGGGTGAATCTGTATCATTAATAGAGATATCTGCTGAAGTCACACTTAGGTAAAAAACGTCTCAAATTGGACCAATTCCAAATGGCTCGTTTGGGGGAAGTTTGAAGGAAGGCAAGATTGTTTTATAAATATATTCGCAATGGTTAGGGCAGGTGTCGGCAACCCAAAATGTTGAAAGAGCCATATTGGACCAAAAATACAAAAAAAAATCTGTCTGGAGTTGCAAATAATTAAAAGCCTAATATAAGTGTTATAATGAAGGCAACACATGATGTAAGTTTCTCTATTAGCTATATTAGCCTACTATCAAAGGCTGACGCAAATCTTCGTTGACAGAAATGTTGTATCTTAATTTGTATTCTACACATTTTTGCAACATTGGAAATCATTAGTAACATGGAGGCTTCTCACAGGATGAGATAACTTCTGGAAATTACTGGCTCAGAATGGCCAAAGGTATAGATGTGTGTGTCCAGGTTAAAGGGGAACATTATCACCAGACCTATGTAAGCGTCAATATATACCTTGATGTTGCAGAAAAAAGACCATATTTTTTTTTAACCGATTTCCGAACTCTAAATGGGTGAATTTTGGCGAATTAAACGCCTTTCTAATATTCGCTCTCGGAGCATCGGGAAGCAATCTGCCATTTTCTCAAACACCGAGTCAAATCAGCTCTGTTATTTTCCGTTTTTTCGACTGTTTTCCGTACCTTGGAGACATCATGCCTCGTCGGTGTGTTGTCGGAGGGTGTAACAACACGAACAGGGACGGATTCAAGTTGCACCAGTGGCCCAAAGATGCGAAAGTGGCAAGAAACTAGACGTTTGTTCCGCACACTTTACCGACGAAAGCTATGCTACGACAGAGATGGCAAGAATGTGTGGATATCCTGCGACACTCAAAGCAGATGCATTTCCAACGATAAAGTCAAAGAAATCTGCCGCCAGACCCCCATTGAATCTGCCGGAGTGTGTGAGCAATTCAGGGACAAAGGACCTCGGTAGCACGGCAAGCAATAGCGGCAGTTTGTTCCCGCAGACGAGCGAGCTAAACCCCCTGGATGTCTTGGCTCAGACCGTCCTTTAAGCCACCGAAGATGATCAAGAGAAGAATATCGACCCTAGCTTCCCTGGCCTGCTGACATCAACTCCAAAACTGGAGAGATCAGCTTTCAGGAAAAGAGCGCGGATGAAGGTATGTCTACAGAATATATTAATTGATGAAAATTGGGCTGTCTGCACTCTCAAAGTGCATGTTGTTGCCAAATGTATTTCATATGCTGTAAACCTATCTCATAGTTGTTAGTTTCCTTTAATGCCAAACAAACACATACCAAATTCGTCCTCGCTTTCTCCCGTGTCGCTGGCTGTCGTGTCGTTTTCGTCGGTTTCGCTTGCGTACGGTTCAAACCGATATGGCTCAATAGCTTCAGTTTCTTCTTCAATTTTGTTTTCGCTACCTGCCTCCACACTACAACCATCCGTTTCAATACATTCGTAATCTGTTGAATCGCTTAAGCCGCTGAAATCCGAGTCTGAATCCGAGCTAATGTCGCTATAGCTTGCTGTTCTTTCCGCCATGTTTGTTTGTGTTGGCTTCACTATGTGACGTCACAGGAAAATGGACGGGTGTTTATAACGATGGTTAAAATCAGGCACTTTGAAGCTTTTTTTAGAGATATTGCATGATGGGTAAAATTTTGAAAAAAACTTTGAAAAATATATTAAGCCACTGGGAACTGATTTTTAATGGTTTTAACAATTCTGAAATTGTGATAATGTTCTCCTTTAAAGAAAACATCAAACTTTGTTCTTTTCATGGATTTATTACAATCTTTGCAAGCCGGGTAACATTTGCTGTGGTCTGGAACAACATGGCACACAAACAACTATGAGAAATGCAGCCAATATTACATACAGATAATGTGTCATGAGACATGCAAATGTCAATTAAATACACAGAGGACATAAGTAAAGGAAATTAAATGAGCCTAAATATACCTACAAACAAGGCATGATGATGCAATATGTACATACAGCTAGCTTAAATAGCATGTTAGTGTCGATTAGCTTGCAGTCATGGATTGACCAAATATGCCTGATAAGCACTCCAGCAAAAGCAAATAAAATCAACAAAGCTCACCTTTGTGCATTCACGCACATCATAAAACGTTTGGTGGACAAAATGAGACAAAGGAGTGGCATAAAACACGTCTTTCTGTGGCAGCATCAGAGAAAGTTGTGCATGTACCCAAACTACGATGAGTTCAAGGATCGCTGAAATTAGTAGGACAAAACAGTGCTTGCCAAATACTCTCATCGGTAAAGCATGTGTAACATAAACAATGGGATTTTTAAAAATTAGGAAGGTTTGTGTCATGTTTGTTCTCCTACAGGAACTATATTAAAACAAAAAACATATTTTTCTTCATCCTTTTTCCATTTTCACACATCTCTGCTGACCCCGGGTTAGGGTTAGGTTAATATATTGCACGACACCAAGGCCGCGGAACAGAGACACGCGGCAGGCTTACACACACATATGCATCCACAAAAAATATACGTTACACACCACATACCCCACCCCCCATACCCCACCCCCCATACCCCACCCCCCATCCAACGCCCTTGACGCGAATCCCTTAGGGTTGATGGACCGATGGGCAGCGCCTGAAGAGTTTGATTGATTGAGACTTTTATTAGCAGATTGCACAGTACAGTACATATTCCGTACAATTGACTAGTAAATGGTAACACCCGAATAAGTTTTTCAACTTGTTTAAGTCGGGGTCCACGTTGATCAATTCATGATAAGAGCTGCAGCCTGCCACCGTGGCCCCCACTCCCTCCCCTCTGTTGCTAGTCTCGAGATGTGTGTTGTAATATGTATATGTGCTTTGCTATGGAGGTTTTTTTTCCTACTCCAGACTGGGCCCCCTTAAGAGCCCAGTCTAGATTATATTTTTTTACTCATCCTTCCCCAGCGTTGACCTTTTTCCCATCTTTTACGGGGCGCTTTGTTGCGACCCATCAGTGTTCCTGTTCTGTAACCCTGTACACTGTTTGTTTGTCTAATCTTGAACGGGTTTGTGCTGAAAACAAAGTTTCGTTGTACTCGTCCAATGACAATAAAGACCTACCTACTGTCAGGTTCAAACACTGATGACATCTATTAAACAAGACAAGAGTCGAAGAATTAAACAGATACATAATTCAATTTGGCTCAGTATTGAGGAGAGTCGCCTAGACCTCTGTACCCTTGTACAGTGTCATTGCTCTCTGGTGAAAGATTGTATGCCTCCCCCTTTATTTGGACTTTCTCTGACCACACGACATCAGCTGCTTCTAAGGGACGAGGTCGTTGATTCCAACAGTTCAACAGAAAAGGTCGTAAAAGAGTTCAAAAAGATGTTCGTAAAACGGTTCAAAAGGAGGTTCGTAAAACGGTTGAAAAAGAGGTCGCCTGGAGGGGATTCTGGTCTTGCTTCCTCTTCGCTTTTGTAGTTCTTGGGTCAGACAATAGCTCTCTGATTACAAGACTTGAAAGGAACAGGAACACCTTCAAGTTGTTTACCCCACTACATAGTGGAGTTTTACGAGCCTTACTCTTGGTAGGTTCAAAGACAGTTTTTGCTTCTCACCAGGCACTCAATGTAACAGTTTTTGTGATAACTTAGAAACAATTATTCTAACACCTACCTACCTATATTGGTGTCAGTTGGTCAAAAGTATTAAATCAACACTGTACAACAGACAGAATGCATCTATGTCTACCACTCTCAGTCTCCAGTTCAAGGTCACGGTTGTTAATTGCTCAGAGAAAACGTCAACACAAACAGTGGATGGCTGGCCAAGGGCAAGAAAGCGAACTGTAACTCCCCAGGGAGGAATGCACTTTTCAATGTTGGAATTGCCAGTCGACAATTAGATATCTGGCAGCCTTCAAACATGTTCTGTGCTCGAGAGAACATTTCTCTCATCCGTTAATCCTGCTAGTTTCACACTCTGGTTCCATGCCACTACTTTCTGCACCTCACTTTGATCCATGCTTAATGAGGATGTTAGATCTCCGATAAAGTCATTAAACTAGCTGGGAAAATACAGTCTTTGAATTTTCTACAATGAGAACCGATACTAAGTACATCCCTGGTCCTGAAGATGCATGTTTTCTGTCTTCTTCTTGATGGAACCTGATGGGATACAGCCACATGCTGGTGAATGCCTGTTACTGGTTGTGGTTCACTTATTTCACATATGTCTCGTGTCCAGTTTGCTGACTTCAACTCGTTTCGCTTCTTGCTGCTCTTCACATCTTGTTCGTATGACATGTCAGACAAATTGGCTGAGGGGTAAAAAAATCACGAGACGGAGACGAGCTGGAAGGATCGGCTCTATAGCAGTCATATGCTACAGTATGTGTTCAATATTGTTGTTGGTTTTTGCTCCAGTAATTATGACCTTTTTTTTTTTTTTTCTTATTTTGGGACAAGTGGTAGAAAATGGATGAATGTACTGTTTCAAAATTACTGGAGATGTCTGATAATGGCTTTTTTGCCGATATCCGATATTCCGATATTGTCCAACTCTAAATTACCGATTCTGATATCAACCGATACCGATATATACAGTCGTGGAATTAACACATTAGTATGCCTAATTTTGTTGTGATGCCCAAAACAATGTAACAAGGTTTTCCAAAATAAATCAACTCAAGTTATGGGAAAAAATGCCAACAATTTATTATTGAAGTCACAAAGTGCATTATTTTTTTTAACATGCCTCAAAACAGCAGCTTGGAATTTGGGACATGCTCTCCCTGAGAGAGCATGAGGAGGTTGAGGTGGGGTGGGGGTGGGGGGTGGGGGGGGTTGGGGGGTAGCGGGGGTTGTATATTGTAGCGTCCCGGAAGAGTTAGTGCTGCAATGGGTTCTGGGTATTTGTTCTGTTGTGTTTATGTTGTGTTTATGTTGTGTTACGGTGCGGATGTTCTCCCAAAATGTGTTTGTCATTCTTGTTTGGTGTGGGTTCACAGTGTGGTGCATATTTGTAACAGTGTTAAAGTTGTTTATACGGCCACCCTCAGTGTGACCTGTATGGCTGTTGACCAAGTGGCTGTTGTGAGTGTGTCAAAAGCCGTAGATAAGGCAGTGCCTTTAAGGTTTATTGGCGCTCTGTACTTCTTCGTACGTCCATCATAAATTTTACTTTTTGAAACCGATACCGATAATTTCCGATATTACATTTTAAAGCATTTATCGGCCGATAATATCGGCAGTCCGATATTATCGGACATCCCTAGTTTAAGCCTATCATAACATTTGCTTAAATGAAACCCATGATGGATTTCGTTTTTTGGACCTATGAATACGAAGGTCCTGGGTTCGATCCCTGGGCTCGGGGCCTTTCTGTGTGGAGTTTGCATGTTCTCCCCGTGACTGCGTGGGTTCCCTCAGGGTACTCCGGCTTCCTCCCACCTCCAAAAACATGCACCTGGGGATAGGTTGATTGGCAACACTAAAGTGGTCCTAGTGTGTGAATGTGAGTGTGAATGTTGTAACAGTGTTAAAGTTGTTTATACGGCCACCCTCAGCGTGACCTGTATGGCTATTGACCAAGTACCATATTTTTCTGACTATAAGTCGCAGTTTTTTTCATAGTTTGGCCGGGGGTGCGACTTATACTCAGGAGCGACTTATGTGTGAAATTAACACATTAGCGTAAAATATCAAATAATATTATTTATCTCATTCACGTAAGGGACTAGACGTATAAGATTTCATGGGATTTAGCGATTAGGAGTGACAGATTGTTTGGTAAACGTATAGCATGCAAGTGCATTTTTTTTTAACATGCCTCAAAACAGCAGCTTGGAATTTGGGACATGCTCTCCCTGAGAGAGCATGAGGAGGTTGAGGTGGGGTGGGGCGGGGGGTGTATATTTTAGCGTCCCGGAAGAGTTAGTGCTGCAAGGGGTTCAGGGTATTTGTTCTGTTGTGTTTATGTTGTGTTACGGTGCGGATGTTCTCCCGAAATGCGTTTGTCATTCTTGTTTGGTGTGGGTTCACAGTGTGGCGCATATTTGTAACAGTGTTAAAGTTGTTTATACGGCCACCCTCAGTGTGACCTGTATGACTGTTGACCAAGTATACAGGGCATTTACTTGTGTGTGTGAAAAGCCGTAGATATTATGTGATTGGGCCGGCACGCAAAAGGCAGTGCCTTTAAGGCACGACCCCTATATTGTTGTCTGGGTGGGAATCGGGAGGAATTCGGGAGAATGGTTGCTCCGGGAGATTGTCGGGAGGGGTACTGAAATTCGGGAGTCTCCCGGGAAAAAAAGTATGACTGGGAGACGCAACTGCTCTGCGTACAGCGGCGTTTTAAAAAGTCATACATTTTACTTTTTGAAACCGCTAATTTCCGATATTACATTTTAAAGTATTTATCGGCCGATAATATCGGCAGTCCGATATTATCGGACATCTCTAAAAATCACCGATTTGGCACGAGTTGTCATGATCCATCGTGTCTGTTATGGACTTTTGTGCTGTTTTTCCTGTGTTTAGTGTAGTGTTGTCCCGATACCATTATTTTGGTACTGGTTCAAAAATGTATTTCGATACTTTTCGGTACTTTTCTAAATAAAGGGGACCACAAAAAATAGCATTATTGGCTTTATTTTAACCAAAAATCTTACGATATGTTTTCTTATTGCAATTTAGTCCTTAAATAAAATAGTGAACATACAACACAACTTTTATTTTAGTAGTAAGTAAACAAACTAAGGCTCCTAATTTAGTCTGCTGACGTACGCAGTAACATATTGTGTCATTTATCATTCTATTATTTTGTCAAAATTATTAAGGACAAACGGTAAAAAATGTATTATTAATCTACCTATTTATTTACTGTTAATATCTGGTTACTTTTTCTTTCAACATGTTCTATCTACACTTCTGTTCAAATGTAACAATCACTTATTCTTCTGTTGTTTAGATACTTTACATTAGTTTTGGATGATACCACAAATTTAGGTATCGATCCGATACCATGTCGTTACAGGATCATACATTGGTCATATTCAAAGTCCTCATGTGTCCAAGGACATATTCCTGAGTTTATAAACATAATAAAACATTTTTTAAAAACAAAAATACATTTTGTGATGCTAAAAAATATAAAATACTGGTACGTTTTAGAGGCGGTATAGTACCGAATATGATTGATTAATATCGTGGTACTATATCAATACCGGTATACTGTACAGCCCTAGTTAAGTGTTTCTTCTTTTCTAGTGTATTTGTTCCACTCCACACTTCCCACTTTGTTTTTGTCTTGCTGTGTGTGTCTTTTCAACTGATTCTGAGCTCCGATTATATAAACATGCTCTTGATTCATGATCAGAGCACTCTCCTGCCTCTGATAACTAATCAGGAGGGTTTTAAAGACAGTGTTGCTTTCCTTATGACACTGGCATTACCTTACCTTACTTTATCTTGCCTTGTCTTGTCACGTTTTGATTCACCTGTGATCTACTGCTGTAGCTACGTTGGTGCTCATAAAAAGTACCCAATAGAACGACCTTCTACTTGCACATCGCCTGCCTTCTCTGTGTCGTGGGCAGTGTGCGTTACAATGTTTGCTTTTGTCCGTAGCAAAAATGATGTATTTGCTTTCTTCTTGCATCTCGGCGACTAACTGCATGCCTGCAGGGTGTCTTGTTTACTTCATCTTATTTCGGTGATCAAAGCCTTTTTTTCGGCGGGCAAATTTTCGGCGCATCACAAGTCAGTAATGTAAAAATAATAATAAAATATATTAGTGATGTGAATTATATTTATATAGCGCTTTTCTCTAGTGATTCAAAGCACTTTTATATAGGGAAACCCAATATCTAAGTTACATTTAAACCAGTGTGGGTGGTACTTGGAGCAGGTGGGTAAAGTGTCTTGCCCAAGGACACAACGGCAGTGGCTAGAATGGCGGAAGTGAACGTCTAAGGCTTACTGTACAGGTACAATTACCTACGTTCTGACCCTGGAACGCAGGACACCCTGGCTTATGAAGGCATGATACTCATCAGCGTCAGGTGTGTTGATTGCAGAGTGAGAGGCGGGAGGTGTTTGAACCGTAACATTAAGTTTTGTCTTAGTATAAAGGAGAACGCTTTATTGTCATCAACCATGAGAGCATGATGAAAATACAAGTGGATACCCCTCTTAAATTGCAGTTGAATATCATTTAAAATGTAGAATTTGCACTGTGTGCTGGCAAACACATTTAACTACCGTATTTTTTGGACTACTTTTTCCCAAACTTTGAACACTGTGGCTTATACACAGGTGCGGCTAATCTATGTATTTTTCTTTGTTGATGGCTAAAATATGGAATGGATTAAGCAAAGAAATAGAAGATGTACTAAAATGATCCACTTTAAGAAACTATTTGTGGAAGTCGCTTCCTAGCGGTCCCACTGTCAGACACGGCGCAGAAACCAAGCGTGCAGGTTTTAACAAGGTTTTAATGATACTGTTTCAACACAAGTTTTCTCTCCAGTAGAACGTGACCTTTCAGTCACGTCCGTATCCTCTCCCTCTCTTCCTGCTCCCGGCCGCTTACTGTTAAAGACAACATATGATTAGTTTAACAGTAACACCTGTGAAATCTAATCACCTGCCAGCTGTGTCTCGCCGTCAGCACCCCGTCTGATGGTGCTCTGTCCTCAGCACCATGGACAGAGGCGGTGACCTTTGCTCCTGCTGCAGGCAGCCCTCCACACTATTCAAACTCAAAGTTGAAAAAGTACAATGAATAAGAATCCTGATAAACATCTTGAACCCTCTTAAAAAAGGAGAAAATCGTATTCATCTCGTACAGAATGAATGAAGACATCGATGATTTTTATATTTTGTCTGATCAGCCGTTTTACTGCCGCGCTACAGTCACCGTTTGGAAACAGTTAGGTATGTAAACAAACATTTACAAAATATTTCTATAAAAATATCTAATTTCACATCATGCCTGTATATATTTGTGGTTTATAGTCCGGTGCGGCAAATATATGAACAACTTTTGTCCTTTTAAAATTTAGTGGGTGCAGATTTTATACTTGTGCTACTTATAATCGGATAAATACCATAATAAAGTAACTTGCAATATAACTTACTCTTAAAATTCAGTAATAAGAATCAGAATCAGAAATACTTTAATAATCCCCGAGGGGAAATTACAATTTTCAGCACAATACCATTCAAGATCAGACAAACATTACAGGGAGACAGAACAGGATCAAACATTACAGGGAGACAGGACCGGATCGCTGACGGGTCTGCCAACTTCCGGCGCCCCTTACAAAAAAGGTGAGATACAGCTAAACAATGGGGGGGGGGGGGTGAGAAGAAAACAATAAAATTGGTCTAAGCCTGGGTCCTGACTGAAGCCAAGGGAAAAAACAACTCATAGCCATAGCACGCATCCAAACATCAAAGAACCCAAAGGACATTAAAGACATTAAAAGAGCAGAGCTGATGCAACCAGCCACTTCTACGCGCAGCTATGAATAAAAAGTAAAAGAAACATATACACTGTGGTGGCCTCTGCGGTGTTCCACGCCATCGTCTGCTGGGGTTGAGGGAGCTTGGCCAGAGACAGGAGCAGACCCAACAAAGCAACCAAGAGAGCCGACTCCACTCTCGGCCGCCCACTAACTCGGCCAGTGTCCAGTCCGCATGGATGAGCGAGGATATGTCTAAGGCAGTGTTTTTCAACCTTTTTTGTGCCAAGGCACATTTTTTTGCGTTGAAAAAATGCGGAGGCACACCACCAGCAGAAATCACTAAAAAACAAAACTCCGTTGACAGCAAAAAGTCGCAATTGTAGGATATGACTTCAAACCATAACTAAGCATGCATCAATATAGCTCTTGTCTCAAAGTAGGGGTACTATCACCACCTGTCACATCACGCCCTGACTTATTTTGTATTTTTTGCTGTTTTCCTGTGTGTAGTGTTGTAGTTCTTGTCTTGCGCTACTATTTTGGTGGCATTTTCTCTTTTTTTGGTATTTTCCTATAGCAGTTTCATGTCTTTCTTTGAGCGATATTTCCCGCATCTACTTTGTTTTAGCAATCAAGAATATTTCAGTTGTTTTTATCCTTCTTTGTGGGGACATTGTTGATTGTCATGTCATGTTCGGATGTACATTGTGGACGCCGTCTCTGCTCCACAGTAAGTCTTTGCTGTCGTCCAGCATTCTGTTTTTGTTGACTTTTTAGCCAGTTCAGTTTTAGTTTCATTCTGCATAGCCTTCCCTAAGCTCCAATGCCTTTTCTTAGGGGCACTCACCTTTTGTTTATTTTTGGTTTAGGCATCAGACACCTTTTTACCTGCACCCTGCCTCCCGCTGTTTCCGACATCGACAAAGCAATTAGCTACCGGCTGCCACCTACTGATATGGAAGAGTATTACACGGTTACTCTGCCGAGCTCTAGACAGCACCGACACTCAACAACAACACATCATTTGCAGACTATAATTACTGGTTTGCAAAGAAATATTTTTAACTCAAATAGGTGAAATTAGATCATCTCCCTTGGCACACCAGACTGTATCTCACGGTACACTTGAAAAACACTGGTCTAAGGAGACCGAGGTAATCGGTAAAGTAGTTACTTTTTAAAGGCGTAACCAGTAATCAGATTACTTTTTCAAAAACACATTTACACAAAAATGAAGATGCATACCACTTTACAAACTTTACTGGTTTAAATTAATTCATTAATTAAAAGCATTGTTTTGTCCTACTAATTTAAGCGATCCTTGAACTCATCGTAGTTTGGGTACATGCACAACTGTCTCCGATGCTGCCACAGAAAGACGTGTTTTATGCCATTCCTTTGTCTCATTTTGTCCACCAAACGTTTTATGCTGTGCGTGAATGCACAAAGGTGAGCTTTGTTGATTGTATTGCTTTGCTGGAGCGCTTATCAGGTAGAGGCGGTATAGCTTGGTTGTTGCAGGTTCGATACCCGCTTCCGCCATCCTAGTCACTGTTGTTGTGTCCTTGGGCAAGACACTTTACCCACCTGCTCCCAGTGCCACCCACACTGGTTTAAATGCAACTTAGATCATGGGTTTCACTATGTAAAGTGCTTTGAGTCACTAGAGAAAAGTGCTATATACATATAATTCACTTCACTTCACTTACATATTTATTCAAGGGTTAGGCTAATGGCACTAAAATACTTCATCAACCATGCTTGGTTCAGTTTGGAGTCAACAATCCTGAAAAGCTGGACCAAAATAACTCGACAAAACACCTTTTTTAAGATGAACGAGAGCAGAAATTGAGTCCTCTTTTATTTCCTAACTTCAGTGACCTTTACAAATATTCTTCTCGACAGCCATACAATTTTTTGTTGGTCAAGTCTCCCTATGTCTTAAATATTTGCCAGTCGCACTACAATCTTTTGAAACGGTAGTTAGATGCTCTGGGAATTTTTACAGGCGGAGAAGACATTGGGGCACACAAGGTTACAGTGTGAAATGTAGGCAAGCGATCGTGGCCTATAAAGGACTGGGACGCCTATTCAGTGGAGGGAACAGGCGACAGGAGGACAAGAGGGGACGACAGAAAGGCAGAGAAATGAAACAGCCAGCCGGACTTGACAGCCAGACTGGCAGGCGTCAGTTCACAGGCCACTACCCATTGACAGCTGTCCATCCTCGGATCACCCAAAAAGACCAAAGGGTGAATTGTATTTGCTCCAAAGAGCATGGGTTTAAAACCGCCGTATTTCATACAGGGGGTCAAACAAATTGAACTGTGGACAATTAATGTCTCTCTGCCAAGTTACAACTTCAGATAATGCTCTCAGCCTTAAAGGCCTACTGAAATGCGATGGGATAGCAGGTCCATTCTATGTGTCATACTTGATCATTTCGCGATATTGCCATATTTTTGCTGAAAGGATTTAGTAGAGAACATCGACGATAAAGTTTGCACGTTTTGGTCGCTGATAAAAAAAGCCTTGCCTGTACCGGAAGTAGCAGACGAGTAGCGTGACGTCACAGGTTGTGGAGCTCCTCACATCTGCACATTGTTTACAATCATGGCCACCAGCAGCGAGAGCGATTCGGACCGAGAAAGCGATGATTTCCCCATTAATTTGAGCGAGGATGAAAGATTTGTGGATGAGGAATGTGAGAGTGAAGGACTAGAGGGCAGTGGGAGCGATTCAGATAAGGAAGATGTTGTGAGAGGCGGGTGGGACCTGATATTCAGCTGGGAATGACTAAAACAGTAAATAAACACAAGACATATATATATACTCTATTAGCCACAACACAACCAGGCTTATATTTAATATGCCACAAATTAATCCCGCATAACAAACACCTCCCCCCTCCCGTCCATATAACCCGCCAATACAACTCAAACACCTGCACAACACACTCAATCCCACAGCCCAAAGTAGCGTTCACCTCCCCAAAGTTCATACAGCACATATATTTCCCCAAAGTCCCCAAAGTTACGTACGTGACATGCACATAGCGGCACGCACGTACGGGCAAGCGATCAAATGTTTGGAAGCCGCAGCTGCATGCGTACTCACGGTACCGTGTCTGCGCATCCAACTCAAAGTCCTCCTGGTAAGAGTCTCTGTTGTCCCAGTTCTCCACTGGCCAATGGTAAAGCTTGACTGTCATATTCCGGGAATGTAAACAATGAAACTCCGGCTGTGTTATCCGGCACAACAGTCAGGGGGTGAATTCTACGGCGGGGGTGCGTTATCCGGCACAACACCTGCCGCAATACACCGCTTCCCACCTACAGCTTTCTTCTTTGCTGTCTCCATTGTTCATTGAACAAATTGCAAAAGATTCACCAACACAGATGTCCAGAATACTGTGGAATTTTGTGATAAACAGACGACTTAATAGCTGGCCACCATGCTGTCCCAAAATGTCCTCTACAATCCGTGACGTCACGCGCAGACGTCATCATTCCGAGACGTTTTCAGCAGGATATTTCGCGCAAAATTTAAAATTGCACTTTAGTAAGCTAAACCAGGCCGTATTGGCAAGTGTTGCAATGTTAAGATTTCATCATTGATATATAAACTATCAGACTGCGTGGTCGGTAGTAGTTGGTTTCAGTAGGCCTTTAATGACTAACTTCCAGTAGTAAATCAGTGTTTGATTTTGATTGTATCATTACAGCAGACAATGAATGTGAGTCAGTGCAAATTATATCCTCTGCAAAAAAACATTTGTTTGTGATCTATTTCTGTTAGATACCAACCTGGTGAAGAAACGAGCCTTGTTATGCTTGTCCACAGCAGAGGGCGCTGGCTCTCAGGAAGATATGGTAGGGCAGACCTGGGCAAATTAAGGCCCGGGGGGCCACATGCAAGATTATTGATCTGGCCCGCCGGACATTCCCAAATGATTTTTTTTTCGATATTTAAGATGGAAAGTGTAGCTGCCATTATGATGTGCAGTGATGTTTTCAAATGACCGTAAGTCTTGAACTACACAGAGTATTTCAATGGTTGGATTATGCGCTTTTGCATGATATACTAGTGACTATGGTAATCTAAGTCACAGCAGATCAGACGAGGCACCAAGCAGTGTGGGTGGGGAGAGTTTCCACAGAGTGTTTCCAGAGCGGAGATTTTTACAACAAAGTTCTAAAGCTTAGTGATACACTATATTGCCAATATTAATTGGCCATCTGCCTTGACTCACATATGAACTTGAAGTGCCATCCCATTCCTAACCCATAGGGTTCAATATGATGTCGGTCCACCTTTTGCAGCTATTACAGCTTCAACTCTTCTGGGAAGGCTGTCCACAAGGTTGCGGAGTGTATTTATAGGAATTTTCCACCATTCTTCCAAAAGCGCATTGGTGAAGGCCTGGCTCTCAGTCTCTGTTCTAATTCATCCCAAAGGTGTTCTATTGGGTTCAGGTCAGGACTCTGTGCAGGCCAGTCAAGTTCATCCACACCAGACTCTGTCATCCATGTCTTTATGGACCTTGCTTTGTGCACTGGTGCACAGTCATGTTGGAAGAGGAAGGGGCCCGCTCCAAACTGTTCCCACAAGGTTGGGAGCATGGAATTGTCCAAAATGTTTTGGTATCCTGGAGCATTCAAAGTTCCTTTCATTGGAACTAAGGGGCCAAGCCCAACTCCTGAAAAACAACCCCACACCATAACTTTTTCTCCACCAAATTTCACAGTCGGCACAATGCAGTCCGAAATGTACCGTTCTCCTGGCAACCTCCAAACCTAGACTGGTCCATCAGATTGCCAGATGGGAAAGCGTGATTCATCACTCCAGAGAAGGCGTCTTCACCTCTAGAGACCAGTGGCGACGTGCTTTCCACCACTGCATCCGACGCTTTGCATTGTATGGCTTAGATGCAGCTGCTTGGCCATGGAAACCCATTCCATGAAGCTCTCTGCGTACTGTACGTGGGCTAATTGGAAGGTCACATGAAGTTTGGAGCTCTGTAGCAGAAAGTCGGCGACCTCTTTGCACTATGCGCTTAAGCATTCTGCTGACCCCTCTCTGTCAGTTTACGTGGCCTACCACTTGGTGGCTGAGTTGCTGTTGTTCCCAAACTCTTCCATTTTATTATAATAAAGCCGACAGTTGACTTTGGAATATTTAGGAGCGAGAAAATTTCACGACTGGATTTGTTGCACAGGTGGCATCCTATGACAGTTCCACGCTGGAAATCACTGAGCTCCTGAGAGCGGCCCATTCTTTCACAAATGTTTGTAGAAACAGTCTCCACGCCTAAGTGCTTGATTTTATACACCTGTGTTTGGGCCAAGTGATTAGGACACTTGATTCTGATCATTTGGATGTGTGGCCAAATACTTTTGGCAATATAGTGTAAATCAAATATATCAGATTGGAGGTGGGGGTTTTTTACCCTTCGCGTTCATATTTCGCTGTGTTTGTTGCATTTTTGTTGCATTTCGCTTGACTGTAAAATATGTCGATTGAGAGGGGGTGTGACATTCATATTTTGTCAATATTCAGTGTTTTATTGTTTATAGAAAACATGTAAAATTCCATTCTGTTTTTTAAGGCGGTCTATCATAACGTCTTTAGCATACAATCAGACATTGTTATGAGGTTGTGTATAAGTGTTCCTAAAAATAGATATACCGGCCCCCAGACACATTTTTTTCTCTAAATTAAGCCCCCGAGTCAAAATAATTGCCCAAACCAGTGGTAGGGGCTTTATTTGAGAAAGTCAAACATGATTAAATGCCAAATTTAAGATGTTTTGCCGATAAGACACACAAATGCTGAAATCATTGCAGTATATTATAACTTTTGAGGTGCATGTTGACTATCAGACAGCACATACCCTTCATCCCACATAATTAAACAATACGTAACCAATGTTTTGAACTCTATAGGTGTCAAAACTCCTGGCCCAATGGCCAGATCCGACCCACATAGCAAATATTAACACAAAATAACCAACATTTACTTCAGCAAAACCACCCTATATGTCTCATACATACAGTATGCACTTTTTATTTATTGCAATTGACACTGGAGGCCACGGTGGTGTTTATAAGATGCATTGAATTAACCATTCTTACTAAGGGCATCAGATTACCACATTAGCAATAATTGAATTGTACACACCTAAATACAACACCACTTTATCTATCAAACCCTGTCTGTACAAAATAACACATTAAAAACATGATAACTCTGTCAAAAGTGATAATTGTAATGACAACCAGGCATGCTGGGACTTGCCATCTCTTCCAGATTTTCTAAAGACTCCCAGAAATTGCCGCTGAACCAGGTATGCTGGGACTTGCCATCTCTTCCAGATTTTCAAAATACTCCCAGAAATTGCCGTTTCCTATCGACATCTCGACTGAAGTTCCAAATCTCCCGGATTCTGCTGTTTTTGTGTACATATAAAAGTATTGTAGCTTTTGTTCGAATGTCAAAAGGATGGGGAGGAGTCGGGCGGTCAACAATCGAACAAACATCCAAAGACGTCTCAGCTTGGACACAAAGCCTCTCTCTCCCACTCACGAGTCCCAACGCATTTAGGGACTCTCAGTCTGTCCTAAAGCAGGAACGAATGAACACGACCGAGTATATTTTTTAAAATGTACCTTTCCTTCACACCACTGTTTGACATATTTTGGAATTTTTCCGTATTAAGTAAAGAAATGTCCAAAGAAAGCTAAGATCCTTTTTAAGCATCTATTTTGGTATCCCAAATCAACATCAGACTACAGAAGAGAAAAGGTTTACGCTGCTACAGAAAGAAAGAAGAAGAGGAAAGAGAGGAAGGGAGTGAGACAAAGAACTTTCAAATCTTATATTGCTTTTAGGAAGGAAAGAGAAGGGAGGGGAAGGGTTTGGGCGAAATGTTGTGTCTCTTGGGAGGGAGAAAGAGAAGAAGTTGGGCAAACACAAACTCTGTCAGATTGTGGACAGGAATGTTTTGGTAAGGCAGTTAACGCAACATCAATTACTAAAAGAAACCCATTTGGAAAGTAACCTTTGACCAAAAGACAAATAAATTGGCGGTGTCCATACAAACCTTAGTCCCAACATTACACAACAAACAATGAAGTAAACAGTTGAGATAACTTTTGTATCTTTCATCATGCTTCAGTTGACGAATAAACGAAGAACTACACAGAGAAGAAGCCGCCATCTACAAATGTTTTGGGTTTTCACATTCGTAAACTTTCCGTAAGTATTTTAGCCTAACGTTACAAACTAATGTTTAACTTATGCCGAAATTGAGGAATTTTCTCTGCCCCTACCTGAGCAAGTCAGCATCTGAAATCCCTCACTCTGAAGGGCTACATTCATGCCCCCTACCCCTTGTTATGCCCACTCCCACTACATGCAAAGAGCCATTGGGAGACCACTACTACCCTTTACAGGAAAATATAGTGATAAGGCTGAAAAGTAGGGCAAGGAGGTGTATTGGGACTGGCCCTTTGTCCCATTCAGAGAGATGGCGGGGGTCCGACTCCAAGAATGTATCAAGGCCATAAAAGTGTGTTATTTCTGACAAAACCCAGGCACGGGTAGCTAAGGAGAACAACCACTACACAAATATTTAGGCTAAATATTGTGATTTGGACAAGGGATTACTAAATGTTGCCATTACAAACACCCCAGTCCAAAAACATTTACTTTATATTAGGTTAATAGCGGTGACGTGCGGTGAGGTTGATGGCTGGTGAGGCACTGACTTCATCACAGTCAGATTTACAAACATATGAACCCTAAAGAGTATCTTATTCACCATTTGATTGGCAGCTGTTAACGGGTTATGTTTAAAAGCTCATACCAGCATTCTTCCCTGCTTGGCACTCAGCATCGAGGGTTGGAATTGGGGGTTAAATCACCAAAAATGATTCCGGGGCGCGGCGCCGCTGCTGCCCACTGCTCCCCTCACATCCCAGGGGGTGAACAAGGGGATGGGTCAAATGCAGAGGACAAATTTCACAACACCTAGTGTGTGTGTGACAATCATTGCTACTTTAACTTAACTTTAACTTTACACATACAAACTGTAGCACACAAAAAAGCACATTTAATAAAAAAACGTTATTATGGTCTTACCTTTACTTATAAATGCGCCGCTGTTGTGCTGGATTATTGAACCCCCTGATGGGAGTGTTATATCAACTAAAGCCCTCACTTCAACTTTCCACGTGCAAGATTGAATCTATTTAAAAAAGTGTAACCGAGGGTTTATAAATGTCGCCTATACTGTATGAAACTACAAAATAACAAACACGGAGGCTCCAGTTTACACGAGGACCACTTTATTTACCTTCTTTCAAAAACTTCCGCTCCACTCCAACGTGTCAAAATTCCGCTCTTAGCGCCTTCAAAATAAGAGCTCAAGGCATATACTGTATAACAGCGCATAACAGGAACTTAACATCACAAAGAGGAAAGCCCATGAAAATAGGTTACAAAAGTTATTTAATAAGAAGCCAAAAAGTGCAAAAACAATAATGTTCGTGTTGGAGGAGTTGTGAATTAGGTACACCTGCAGTTTGCAGGTGTACCTAATGTTGTGGCCCTGCAGTCATTCACAACTCCTCCAACACGAATATTATTGTTTTTGCACTTTTTGGCTTCTTATGAAATAACTTTTTTAGATAGATTCAATCTTGCACGTGGAAAGTTTAAGTGTGGGCTTTAGTTGATATAACACTCCCGTCAGGGGGTGCAAATTCTACGGCGGGGGTGCAGGAGGCGAGCCTCAGCCAGTGCGTCTTTTGCAGCCGTTTTATGATCGCTCAGCACAATAAAAACTTTACACACATACAGTTGTTGACAAAATACACTGTACAATATATACCTCAGCTAACTAAACTATGGAAATGTATAATATAATTCATATAGCAATACGGTCTCACTGCACAGCAGGCCAGCAGTTAGCCGAGTCATTGCGCAATCCATGTTGAGGCACTGAGTGACGTGCCTCGACTGGCTGCTGTTCGCCGCACCGTCTCTTCTCAGTATTTGAACGGCAAATGTGAAAATTCAGCGATTTTGAATAAAAATAATCTAAAACTGGTGAAGTTAAATGGAAAATAACTTTATAGTATAATCACTGGATACATTTAACAATTTAATATATATTTTTTTCTTTTTACATTTTTTTTCTTTCCTGCCTCTAGTGACTGCACGTCACTGGTTAATTGGAAAAAAACAACGTTCATCTGTATATTAATGTCATAAAAATGACATAAAACAATGAATTGCAAAGGTTTATAGAATGCCATATGCATGGTGTTTGAAAAAAGGACAAGCTTAGCAATTTTCTAATAAATCTGGATTATCACTTTAACCTGCAGAGCGGTGAAAGTAATGAAGGTTGAACTAGATGTGTGAAATAATCACACAGTTTAAAGTGTGGGTGGGGGATTTAATCTCTTGGGATTATAATGTGTTTAAAAGTGTCAAATTCACACACAAATTATGCATGGCAGGCTTAGAGTCGGACAAAATGCAGCAATCAGACGTCATATTGCCAGAGGTGCTGAAATGTGCACCCAGGCTTTTATACTATGCCCATTATGAAGTCATATGAAGGGAAACAATATTGGTGTTGTGAATCTGATGGCATTTCCAGTGCCTTTTTTAAAATTTTGATGTGGTTTGCAAGTGTTGGCTCAGGCTGGCTACATGTGCAACATCCATTCAGGGTGGTATCCAAAATAACATTTATCTACCATTTAGGCTATTTATTCTCAGATGATTAATTGTTCTTTCAAGTCCTCTACAGTGTAAAGCTAATATCATATTTTTTTAAAGTTAACATTTAACATAGTATGTCTGTCAGGTTCAAACACTGATGACATCTATTAAACAGGACAAGAAGCAAAGAGTCAAACAGAGACAGAATTCAATGTGGTTCAGCGAGGAGAAACGTATACATATGTACCCTTGTACAGTGTCATTACGCTCTAACAGAAAAAGGTTCACGTCTCCTCTTTTATTTGAATATTCCCTGTTTACATAACAACAGATGTTTCTAAAAGAATGGGGGGTATGTAAACAGCCCTTGTTTTTGGTCACATTAACACAAAACAAAAAGATGCCTCAGGCTTGGACAGGTCCTGGATCGAGCTTGGACAGGTCTTGGATGATAATAGACAACCCCTCCCGTCTCCTCCCATCGTACACAGCGGAATTTTCCAAGCCTTTGGCTTGGTGCAACAAAGATAGTTTTCGTCTGTTCACTGGGAATCCAGGGAACGGAAAGTTTTTTGATAATTTATATACAATTTTTCTGATAATGTCAACATTCAGTGTATACAGGTATACAATATACACATAGGTAACACTGGGTGTGGCGTGGCTCGGTTGGTAGAGCGGCTGCCCTTGAGGTTCCATCACCGCTTCCGCCATCCTAGTCACTTTACCAACCTGCTCCCAATGCCATCCACACTTAGTAAATGTAACTTAGATAATGGGTTTCACTATGTAATAGCGCTTTGAGTCACTAGAGAAAAGCGCTATATAAATATAATTCACTTCACTTTTATAAACTCACATAGCAATAATACTGCTCATTTACTGGAGAAGCGAGCTAACGCTAACTAGCTTGATCGCTAACAATAATACATGAGACATTATTCTTTCCAATTAAAAACCCACATAAACCAATCTAAACTTGTATAAACACATTACTGTCTGGGCAACTAAGATATTCAATTGTGCACATTAAACCTACAAGCTGCGCTCTCTCTGCATATATATATATACATACATACATATATATATATATATATATATATATATATGTATATATATATATATATATATACATACATATATATACATACATACATGTATATATATATACAGTATATATATATATATATATATATATACAGTATATATATATATATATATATATATATATATATATATATATATATATATATATATATATATACACATACATATATATATATACACATATATATAAATATATATATATATACACATATATATACATATATACATATATATATATATATATATATATATATATATATATATATATATATATATATATATATATATGTATGTATGTATAGGAGCAGTGTTTGTAAGTTTTACAATATATCTTAAATATACTTACTAGACCGTCCCATGTGTCGAGTCTGTAGGATTATTTGTACTTACTACCGTAATGCAATCAAGCTAGCGTTGTTAGTATTAGCAAATATGCTAATATGCTAACACATTCACAAGTGTGTGCTAGTAATATTAACTTACAACGGCATTTTTTATTTCGTTTTGTTTCAGTTTCGTAAATTCACCAAAACGTCACCGTGGATTTATTGAGTCTGTTCAGCAGATTGGAGAGCTAGCCTCTGCAGCTACTGGGTCCATGGCGATGACTTCTGTTTTGTTTGTTCAGCCGTTTTACTGCCGTGTGAAACAATTAAGATATATAAATAAACATTTACCAAATATTTCGTAATGGTATGTATCTGCGTTGCAGCTAAAATATGTCAACATATTTATGTATTCAAAAATTTGGTGGGTGCGGCTCAAATACCAGTGTGCTCTTTAGCCTGGAAACTACTGTAAATAGTGGGAAGGGCAAGTATGTTATTACTCTCTGTCCAATACATGTAAGCAATATATGTCCACTATAGTGCATGCTCCACACATCATGTCATATACTGTATTTGCAGGCTGCTTTTTTTGGACCGTACAAAATCATGTTCCCTCTTATTGATTGGATTAGCAATGTAATGAAAGTTTTATTGACACACCAGACAATAGATGTGTTGGAGATTGATTATACAATCGCACCCTGTGAAGCGATTTAGAGATACCCTTTTCTGTATTCATCGACCGTCTCTCGAAAACCTGAAAAATATCACACATAATCAGCCCTGTAAAATGCCGAAATGGAGAGCAAAAGCCACTTGAGCCTGCGATAAAGCATGAGATCTCTTTGTCTAGCCTTTCAAAATCCGCAAATGGAAACTGGAAACACAATCTTATAAATGTATTATCAATCGGGAATCTTTTTTTTTTTTCCTCGATTAAATTTGCAATAATGGGATAACTACGGTGGATTTGATGGGAATTTTTCGGGGCTGTTGCAGCACAATTCTGGAGAATTTTGCAATTATGGTAAAAGTCAGTTCAGACAACACGCTCTGTGAATAATGCATCAATCAACATTAACAAGCTTTGGGTTAGCAAATTGATGTTTTGGACCGATGACCATTACAGCTGATGAAGGCAGAATAATCTGCTCAGTACATGTATGCTTGCTTGAGTGCAATTAAATTGGTGGGTGTTGATCTAGTTCACAGTCTTTTCGACTCTGAACTAATTCACCTGAGAGGATGTTATATAATACATTGGAACAGATCAATTAAACTAGAGGAGGCAATTCCTGAAGGAATTGCGTGTGAAATGCTCCAATGCTGACGTTGAACTGAAATCCTGGAATTTTTGGGGGAATTAATGGAAGTAGAGCACACAATTCCCAAACAGGCTGAATGTTTTGAAGTTGGAACCGTTTGAATCAGATGAAAAATGTGGGAGTTGTGGAATTTTGAAGAATGTCCCATAGGTTTCAATGGGAATTTCCAAAACATTTAGGAATTTTTTGAAAATGATAAAAACAAACTTGAATGGTTAGAATGAGTTGAAATTGTTGATGTTGGAATTTGTCAAATCGGTCGATAAATGTTGAAATAGTAACATTTTTAATTGAAAAATGGTATTAAGATATTTCTGGAATTTCGTGAAAACCAGTAATATTTCCAGTTTTAAAACAACTTAGTTTTTGTCCTGATTAAGAGAAATGTTTGGATGGTAGAACGGTTGAAGTGGGTTGAAAAATGTGGAAGGAGGAGTCGCCAGAAAATTCAGAGAATTTCTGGAATTTTTTTGATCTGGGAAAAAAATAGTTTGAATGTCCAGGATGAGTGGAATATGTTGAAGGTGGAATGGTTTTAATCGGTTGAAGAAATGTGGAAATGGTGGAAGTTTGAAAAATGGCCAATTCATTTTGAATGGGAAACACGTCCTGGAAAACCTGGAATTCTGGAAAATCTGGGATTTTTTGGAATTTGTCAAGGGAAAGCCCGCAATTCTCAAACAGGCTGAATATGTTGAAGTTGGAACCGTTTGAATCAGATGAAAAATGTGGTAGTTGTGGAACTTTGAAGAATGTCCCATTGGGAATTTCGGGAAAAGCGGGAATTTTTTGGAAAATGGTAAACAAATTTGAATGATCTGAATGAGTTGAAATGGTTGGTTTTGGAATTTTTCAAATCGGTCGAGAAATGTTGTAATAGTAACATTTTTAATTGAGAAATGGTATTAAGAAATTCCTGGAGTTTCGGGAAAACCGGGAATTTTTCCAGTTTGAAAAACAACTTTGTTTTTTGTCCTGATTAAGAGGAATATTTGGACTGTGGAACGGTTGAAGTGAGTTGAAAAATGTGGAAGGAGGAGTCGCCAGAAAAAAGGGTTTGAAAATACGGGAATTCTGAGAATTCCTGGAATTTTTTGGAACTTGGAAAAATAATAGTTTGAATGCCCAGGATGATTGGAATATGTTGAAGGTAGAATGGTTTTAATCGGTTGGAAAAATGTGGAAATAGTGGAAGTTTTAAAAATGGCCAGTTCATTTTGAATGGGAAATATGAAAACCTGGAATTCTGGGAAATCTGGGAATTTTTGGAATTTGTCAAGGGAGAGCCCGCGATTCCCGAATAAGCTGAACAGTTTTAAGTTGGAACCGTTTGAATCAAATGAAAACATTGGAAGTTGTGTAACTTTGAAGAATGTCCCATTGGTTTAAACGGGAATTTCCAAAACATTGGGAAATTTCGGGAAAAGCTGAATTTTTTTGGAAAATGGTAAAACATTTGAATGTTCTGAATGAGTTGAAATGGTTGGTGTTGGAATTTTTTAAATTGGTCGAGAATTGTTGTAATAGTAACATTTTTAATTGAGAAATGGTGTTAAGGAATTCCTGGAATTTTGAGAAAACCGGGATTTTTTCCAGTTCGAAAAAATACTTGTTTTTTTGTCCTGATTAAGAGAAATATTTGAATGGTGGAATGGTTGAAGTGGGTTGAAAAATGTGGAAGGAGTAGTCGCCAGAAAAAAGGGTCAAAAAAGGGTTTGAAAAAACGGGAATTCTGAGAATTTCTGGAATTGTTTTGAACTTGGAAAAATAATAGTTTGAATGTCCTGGATGAGTGGAATATGTTGAAGGTGGAATGGTTTTAATCGGTTGAAAACATGTGGAAATGGTGGAAGTTTGAAAAATGGCCAATTCATTTTGAATGGGAAACATGTCCCGGAAAACCTGGAATTCTGGGAATTTTGGGAATTTGTCAAGGGAAAGCCTGCGATTCCCGAATAGGCTGAATATTTTGAAGTTGTAACCGTTTGAATCAGATTAAAAATGTGGGAGTTGTGGAACTTTGAAGGATGTCCCATTGGTTTCAATGGTAATTTCCAAAACATTTGGGTATTTCGGGAAAAGCGGGATTTTTTGGGAAAATGGTAAAAAAAACTTTAATGGTCTGAATGAATTGAAATGGTTGGTGTTGGAATTTTTCACATCAGTCGAGAAATGTTGAAATAGTACAATTTTTAATGAAGAAATGGTATTAAGGAATTCCTGGAATTTTTCCTGTTCAAAAAATAACTTTGTTTTTTGTCTTTATTAAGAGGAATGTTTTGACGGTTGAAGTAGGTTAAAAAATGTGGAAGGAGTAGTCTTCAGAAAAAAGGGTTTGAAAAAACGGGAATTCTGGGAATTCCTGGAATTTTTTTGAATTTGGAAAAAATAATAGTTTGAATGTCCAGGATGAGTGGAATATGTTGAAGGTGGAATGGTCTTAATCGGTGGAAAAAATGTGGAAATGGTGGAAGTTTGAAAAGGGCCAATTCATTTTGAATGGGAAAAATGTCCCGGAAAACCTGGAATTCTGGGAATTTTTGGAATATTTCAAGAAAGGGCCCGTGATTCCTGAATAGGCTGAACAGTTTGAAGTTGGAACCGTTTGAATCAGATTAAAAATGTGGCAGTTGTGGAACTTTGAAGGATGTCCCATTCAATGGTAATTTCCAAAACATTTGGGAATTTCGGGATAAGCGGGAATTTTTGGGAAAATGGTATAAAAAAACTTGAATTGTCTGAATGAATTGAAATGGTTGGTGTTGGAATTTTTCAAATCGGTCAAGAATTGTTGTAATAGTAACATTTTTAATTGAGAAATTGTAGTAAGGAATTCCTGGAATTTCGAGGAAATCGGGAATTTCTCCAGTTCGAAAAACAACCTCCTTTTTTTCCTTATTAAGAGGAATGTTTGGACTGTGGAACGGTTGAAGTGGGTTGAAAAATGTGGAAGGAGTAGTCGCCAGAAAAACGGGTCAAAAAAGGGTTTGGAAAAACGGGAATTCTGGGAATTTTTTAGAACTTGTAAAAATAAAAGTTTGAATGTCCAGGATGAGTGGACTATGTTGAAGGTGGAATGGTTTTAATTGGTTGATGGTGGAAAAAAGGGTTTGAAAAAACGAGAATTCTGGGAATTCCTGGAATTTTTTTGAATTTGGAAAAAATAATAGTTTGAATGTCCAGGATGAGTGGAATATGTTGAAGGTGGAATGGTCTTAATCGGTGGAAAAAATGTGATAATGGTGGAAGTTTGAAAAATGGCCAATTCATTTTGAATGGGAAACATGTCCCGGAAAACCTGGAATTCTGGGAATTTGGGGAATTTGTCAAGGGAAAGCCCGCGGTTCCCGAATAGGCTGAATATTTTGAAGTTGTAACCGTTTGAATCAGATTAAAATGTGGGAGTTGTGGAACTTTGAAGGATGTCCCATTGGTTTCAATGGTAATTTCCAAAACATTTGGGAATTTTGAGATAAGCGAGAATTTTTGGGAAAATGGTATAAAAAAAAAACTTGAATGGTCTGAATGAATTGGAATGGTTGGTGTTGGCATTTTTCACATCGGTCGAGAAATGTTGAAATAGTAACATTTTCAATTGAGAAATTGTATTAAGGAATTCCTGGAATTTCGGGAAAACCGAGATTTTTTCCAGTTTGAAAAACAACTTCATTTTTTGTCCTGATTAAGAGGAATTTTGGGAATTCCTGGAATTTTTTTGAACTTGGAAAACATGATAGTATGAATGTACAGGATGAGAGGAATATGTTGAAGGTGGAATGGTTTTAATCGGGCCAATTCATTTTGAATGGGAAACAATGTCCCGGAATACCTGTTAATTCTGGGAAATCTAGGAATTTTTGGAGCATTCACACAATTAAATGCATTATACATGTAGAGCCCTTTTCTATCTTCAAGAAGAGCCAGAGAAAAGAAAATGTAAGTGGCAAATGAGGGTGGAAATTAACTGATAGTTTGAAGGAAGCACACCCACTCTGACCTAAGAGGCCTCGTCTTTTTGATTTATCGCTTGTCGTTTTTTGTCTTTAAATGTCTGTGTAGCAGATAATAATTCATTAGGATTATCTTAAACGTGTTCTGTGAGAGGAGAATTGGTGCCTCGCTCTCAAAATGAATGACTTTCTTGATGCTGCAGCATCCGTCAGGCCACAAATGGTGAAACCCATCTTTCACCGCTTTGCTTCTTTTTAACCTTTCTGTTCAGTTCATCAAAGTCAAGACCCAGAATAAATAATTTATTCATTATTTTCCGGCCCGGACTCGGCCAAGGATTTAGGTGAAAGAGTAGGGACAGAGAAGGTGAAAACATTTTCTTGACCGTAGGGACTGTGTCTAACCTGAAGAGCACATTATTGATTGCTGAATACAACAAGAGGATGCAATTTTATTCATCATAGGAATAAATTATTATCACTAACATTTATGTTGGATGCTTACCCTTTTCATTTGTAGCACTGGTGCTACTAAATGCCATTTTTTTCGGACTATAAGGCGCACTTAACATCATTTCATTTTCTCAAAAATCGACAGTGCACCTTACAACCTTATTGTACGTAATAATTCTGGCTGTGCTTACCGACCTCGAAGCAATTTCATTTGGTACATGGTTGTAGAGGAGGGCGTGGTCGGCGCGCCTCAAGCAGGAATGGGGTGTGTATGGTCCGGCCGCGAAGCCACCGGCGGGTGAGTCGATTGCCCAGCTGGGTCTGATTATCTAATCACCTGTCGCCCTTATTAGCAGCAGCCGGAACGAGACACTTTGTTGGAGTTGGAGCCAGAGAGAGACACACGCCCAGAGACAAAACATATATTGCTTGAAAGCAAGCCACCCCCGATTGTTTATGCCAATAAAAGACTTGATTCTCCCGAAGATCTGTGGGCGTCAGGAGAACCCACCACAAGAGGGAAACCTCACAATGGTGTAATGATAAGTGTGACCGGTAGATGGCAGTCACACATAAGAGATACGTGTAGACTGCAATATGACGCCAGTAAACAAAACACCACATTTTTAAATGTGTGTGAATGTTGACTGTCTATCTGTGTTGGCCCTGCGGTGAGGTGGCGACTTGTCCAGGGTGTACCCCGCCTACCGCCTGAATGTAGCTGAGATAGACTCCGGCACCCCCCGCGACCCCAAAAGGGACAAGGGGTAGAAAATGGATGGATGGATGGCTGGCTGGAACTGGTGCTTTACAGAGAGAGTAAATGGGACAATGAAAAAGGAGGATTACTTCCAAATTCTTCAGGACAAGCTAAAATCATCAGCCCAGAGGTTGGGTCTTGGTTGCAGTTGGGTGTTCCAACAGGACAATGACCCCAAACACGTCAAAAGTGGTAAAGGAATGGCTAAGTCAGGCTAGAATGAAGGTTTTTAGAATGGCCTTCCCAAAGTCCTGACCTAAACGTGTGGACAATGCCTAAGAAACAAGTCCATGTCAGAAAACCAACACATTTAGCTTGAATTGCACCGATTTTGTCAAGAGGAGTGGTCAAAAATTCAACCAGAAGCTTGTGGATGGCTACCAAAAGCGCCTTATTGCAGTGAAACTTGCCAATGGACATGTAAGCAAATATTAACATTGCTGTATGTATACTTTTGACCCAGCACATTTGCTCACTGTGGAGGACCCGCATCTCCGGGTTCATCGGACCACCAATGACGGACATGACAGGCTCGTTTGTAGTGGAGAACAATGATTTACCAACTCAGTGGCCTAGTGGTTAGAGTGTCCGCCCTGAGATCGGTAGGTTGTGAGTTCAAACCCCGGCCGAGTCATACTAATGACTATAAAAATGGGACCCATTACCTCCCTGCTTGGCACTCAGCATCAAGGGTCGGAATTGAGGGTTAAATCACCAAAAATGATTCCCGGGCGCTGCTGCCCACTGCTTTCCTCCCCTCCCAGGGAGTGAACAAGGGTGATGTGTCAAATGCAGAGGACAAATTTCACCACACCTAGTGTGTGTGTGTGACAATCATTGGTACATTAACTTTAACTTTATTTTTCAATAAATCTGCTTCTCTTGCTACTCTACTTTTAAGCAGAGGTGGGACCAAGTCATTGTTTTGCAAGTCACAAGTAAGTCTCAAGTCTTTGCCCTCAAGTCCGAGTCAAGTCCCGAGTCAAGACAGGCAAGCCCCGAGTCAAGTCCAAAGTCAAGACTGGAAAGTCTCAAGTCAAGTCCTAAGTCCTGCATTTTGAGTTTCGAGTCCTTTCAAGTCCTTTTAACCACAGACTAATATATTAACACAGATTGTGTATGCTTTTCAAACGCTGTATTTATTTATTAAAACAAGTGCATTTTAAATTGCAGGAAAGAAAATTGTGCTGACATTGCACTTTATAATAGCACTATTAACCAGTCATTTTAAACATGAACTCATTCCTTTACAGAACAAACACATTGAAAAATAAAGTGCAAATGTACTTATTTGTACAAAAGTGTTAACATTGAAAAAACATGACATATACGTGAACATAACAAAAAAGTTGTACTTTTTATATGTCAGGGCCCTATGCTGCATTGCATTTGCAAAAGACCAAATTAGCCAAGAGTCTGTCAGTCATTTGTGCACGATGGGGGCGTAGTATGATGCCACCATGGCTGAAAACTCGCTCCACTGGAGCACTGGAGGCAGGCACTGCCAAGACTCTCATGGCCACTCGGAACAGTGAAGGAAGAGTCTTCATGTTCAATGCCCAGAACAAAAGGGGGAGAGAGTTTGTTTGGGTTGGTGCACTACTTGTAAGTGTATCTTGTGTTTTTTATGTTGATTTAATTAAAAAAAGAAAAAAAAAATATATATATATTTCTTGTGCGGCCCGATACCAATCGATCCACGGACCAGTACCGGGCCGCGGCCCGGTGGTTGGGGACCACTGAGGTAAACAACCAACAGTATGTCAGAAAGCTAGCTAAAACGGTACACATATTCATAATATAGTATACATTTTAACTGACCTTTATTTTACTATTTTTGTCTTTTTTTAGGTGGCTAAATACGCGGTGCTGCTGACCGCCGTCTAACGTTACGTGTGATATATTGACTAACGTAACCCTGCTTAAAAAAATCACTGAACAAAAAGTATGAATAAGGTAGTGAACTGCAACAGATTCCCGTGTTTGCAATAACGTTATAACGTTAGCAGTGAGTTTACAGCCTCACTGATTTAACTACACAGCAAATAAAAGTCACGTTACTTAGCCAATAAACGTTATCTTACATTCAAAACTTACCCTTCTTTGTGCATCTTTAAATGCCGGACGAAGTTGGAAGTTGTTGCCTCTCCATCAGTAATTTTCGAACTGCATGTGTTGCATACTGCAAACCGTTTTGTGTTGACCACCTCGTCATTTTTATACCCAAACGGAATTATTTTAGGTATCGTTTTTTGTTCACTGGCATGTGGTTTGGACATGTCTTCTTCGTTGGTTGTCCTGCAATTTGATTGGATGAATGCTGTGTGATGAAAACAAAGTAGATCTAATTTGATTGGCTGTTGTACTGAGACCACACCAGCTGACACACGCAACGCTGATAGACAAGTACACAATGAAAAATACGGAGCGCTCCCGAATAACTTTTTCATCTTTGGGTTTTGGGGAAAGTAACAAGTCATGTCAAGTCATGTCAATTCAAAAGGCTCAAGTCCAAGTGAAGTCACAAGTCATTGATGTTAAAGTCTAAGTCGAGTTGCAAGTCTTTTTACATTTTGTCAAGTCGAGTCTAAAGTCATCAAATTCATGACTCGAGTCTGACTCGAGTCCAAGTCATGTGACTCGAGTCCACACCTCTGGTATTTGAGATCTGCATACGTCCAGAAAAATTGCGCAGGTCCGCCACTGTAGTCTGTGACGATACCGTAGTCGATAAACTTCTTTTTTACGATCTCTGCTGTTGCCATTTCTGATATAAAGTAGTGTAAAGTTCTAACTTATATCTCGCTATGTAAGTGCTAAAAACTACCGGTGTAGTGAGTTTTCCACAGGCTTTAAATGACAAAGACATGATTGCACAACACAGCATGAATTTGCAGAATATATCGTAAAAACAAAAGTGGTAGTTAATATGAAAGTCAGACATTCTGATGAATAAACCGGAAGTATGTGGAACAATAAATAGACGTTCCTTTGGTCTTATAGTGCTACAGTCATGGTCAAAAGTTTACATACACTTGTAAAGAAACAAAAATGGAGCTGTTTGGCCACAATACCCAGCAATATGTTTGGAGGAGAAAAGGTGAAGCCTTTAATCCCAGGAACACCATACCTACTGTCAAGCATGGTGGTGGTAGTATTATGCTCTGGGCCTGTTTTGCTGCCAATGGAACTGGTGCTTTACAGAGAGTAAATGGGACAATGAATTGATTGATTGATTGAAACTTTTATTAGTAGATTGCACAGTGAAGTACATATTCCGTACAATTGACTACTAAATGGTAACACCCGAATAAGGTTTTCAACTTGTTTAAGTCGGGGTCCACTTAAATTGATTCATGATACAGATATATACTATTTTCATAATGCAGTCATCACACAAGATAATCATCACAGTATATAAATTGAATTATTTACATTATTTACAATCCGGGGTGTTGGATATGGAGGGTGGGGGCGGGGGGATACTTTTAGTGCGGTTTTGAAGGAGGATAGAGAGGCCATTTCTTTTACACCTGTTGGGAGTGCATTCCATATTGATGTGGCATAGAAAGAGAATGAGTTAAGACCTTTGTTAGATCGGAATCTGGGTTTAACGTGGTTAGTGGAGCTCCCCCTGGTGTTGTGGTTAAGGAAGTAGTTTGACATGTACTTCGGTATCAGGGAGGTGTAACGGATTTTATAGACAAGGCTCAGTGCAAGTTGTTTTACTCTGCCGTCCACCCTGAGCCAGCCCACTTTGGAGAAGTGGGTAGAAGTGAGGTGTGATCTGGGGTGGAGGTCTAGAAGTAATCTGACTAGCTTGTTCTGGGATGTTTGGAGTCTAGATTTGAAGGTTTTGGAGGTGCTAGGGTACCAGGAGGTGCATGCGTAATCCAAAAAGGGTTGAATGAGAGTTCCCGCCAGAATCTTCATGGTGCGTTTGTTGACCAGAGAGGAGATTCTATAGAGAAATCTCGTTCGTTGGTTGACCTTTTTGATTACCTTGGTTGACATTTTATCACAGGAAAAAGGAGGATTACCTCCAAATTCTTCAGGACAAACTAAAATCATCAACCCGGAGGTTGGGTCTTGGGCGCAGTTGGGTGTTCCAACAGGACAATGACCCCAAACACACATCAAAAGTGGTAAAGGAACGGCTAAATTAGGCTATCCCTGAGAGAGCATGAGGAGGTTCAGGGGCAGGGTTGAGGTTTGGGGGCGTAGGGTGTAGCGGGGGGTCTATATTGTAGCGTCCCGGAAGAGTTAGTGCTGCAAGGGGTTCTGGGTATTTGTTCTGTTGTGTTTATGTTGTGTTATGGTGCGGATGTTCTCCCGAAATGTGTTTGTCATTCTTGTTTGGTGTGGGTTCACAGTGTGGCGCATATTTGTAACAGTGTTAAAGTTGTTTATACGGCCACCCTCAGTGTGACTTGTATGGCTGTTGACCAAGTATGCTGGGCATTCACTTGTGTATGTGAAAAGCCGTAGATATTATGTGACTGGGCCGGCACGCAAAGGCAGTGCCTTTAAGGTTTATTGGCGCTCTGTACTTCTCCCTACGTCCGTGTACACAGCGGCGTTTTAAAAAGTCATGCATTTTACTTTTTGAAACAGATACCGATAATTTCCGATATTACATTTTAAAGCATTTATCGGCAGTCCGATATTATCAGACATCTGTACCCCAAACACACGTCAAAAGTGGTAAAGGAATGGCTAAATTATGCTAGAATTAAGGTTTTTAGAATGGCCTTCCCAAAGCCCTTCTTAAATGTGTGGACAATGCTGAAGAAACAAGTCCATGTCAGAAAACCAACACATTTAGCTTGAAACTGCACCGATTTTGTCAAGAGGAGTGGTCAAAAATTCAAGCAGAAGCTTGTGGATGGCTACCAAAAGCGCCTTATTGCAGTGAAACTTGCCAAGGGACATGTAAGCAAATATTAACATTGCTGTATGTATACTTTTGACCCAGCACATTTGCTCACTGTGGAGGACCCGCATCTCCGGGTTCATCGGACCACCAATGACGGACATGACAGGCTCGTTTGTAGTGGAGAACAATGATTTACCTACTCAGTGGCCTAGTGGTTAGAGTGTCCGCCCTGGGATCGGTAGGTTGTGAGTTCAAACCCCGGCTGAGTCATACCAAAGACTATAAAAATGGGACCCATTACCTCCCTGCTTGGCACTCAGCATCACGGGTCGGAATTGGGGGTTAAATCACCAAAAATGATTCCCGGGCGCTGCTGCCCACTGCTTTCCTCTCCTTCCAGGGGGTGAACAAGGGTGATGGGTCAAATGCAGAGGACACATTTCAGCACACCTAGTGTGTGTGTGACAATCATTGGTACATTAACTTTAACTTTATTTTTCAATAAATACTTTTCAGCATTCGCCTCTGATGACAGTTGCGTTCTTCTGGTTGCTTTTCAGTCTCCCGCGTCTCCGTCTCGCTCTCGCTCGGGCTCGGGCTCTCTCTCGATCGTCCACTTCAACTTCTCCAACTCCAACAACTCTAAACTTCTCCCCCCACGTCCTTCTCGTTTGCTGCCCTTTTGTAGAGTGACAGGTGATCAGACCACTCCGCCCTGGTGGGCCATCTATGCACCTGTCTCAGCGCAGGGCTGCAGGCCACGCCTCCTCACAGTCACATAATAAATTCATAAAAGAACCAAACTTCATGAATGTTTTTTGTAACCAACAAGTATGTGCTCTTTTGACCACGACTGTACAGGTAAAAGCCAGTAAATTAGAATATTTTGAAAAACTTGATTTATTTCAGTAATTGCATTCAAAAGGTGTAACTTGTACATTATATGTATTCATTGCACACAGACTGATGCATTCAAATGTTTATTTCATTTAATTTTGATGATTTGAAGTGGCAACAAATGAAAATCCAAAATTCCGTGTGTCACAAAATTAGAATATTACTTAAGGCTAATACAAAAAAGGGATTTTTAGAAATGTTGGCCAACTGAAAAGTATGAAAATGAAAAATATGAGCATGTACAATACTCAATACTTGGTTGGAGCTCCTTTTGCCTCAATTACTGCGTTAATGCGGCGTGGCATGGAGTCGATGAGTTTCTGGCACTGCTCAGGTGTTATGAGAGCCCAGGTTGCTCTGATAGTGGCCTTCAACTCTTCTGCGTTTTTGGGTCTGGCATTCTGCATCTTCCTTTTCACAATACCCCACAGATTTTCTATGGGGCTAAGGTCAGGGGAGTTGGCGGGCCAATTTAGAACAGAAATACCATGGTCCGTAAACCAGGCACGGGTAGATTTTGCGCTGTGTGCAGGCGCCAAGTCCTGTTGGAACTTGAAATCTCCATCTCCATAGAGCAGGTCAGCAGCAGGAAGCATGAAGTGCTCTAAAACTTGCTGGTAGACGGCTGCGTTGACCCTGGATCTCAGGAAACAGAGTGGACCGACACCAGCAGATGACATGGCACCCCAAACCATCACTGATGGTGGAAACTTTACACTAGACTTCAGGCAACGTGGATCCTGTGCCTCTCCTGTCTTCCTCCAGACTCTGGGACCTCGATTTCCAAAGGAAATGCAAAATTTGCTTTCATCAGAAAACATGACTTTGGACCACTCAGCAGCAGTCCAGCTGGTGTCGGTCCACTCTGAAGTACAGAAGGCATAAAGACTAGAAAGCATTTCAAACAACAACCATCCTTAATTACTCCTTAATGACACACAACCCTGATGTTTGTTCTCTCCTTGTTTTAGATCGTCCCTCGCCCACTTTTGTCAGTTCCTCGCTGGGTCTGTTTCGCCATCTTTCCGCGTCAGACCGAACGGCGACAATATGTTGGGAGGTGATAAGCGAGCGCATGCCGCTGCAGGCAGGTGGAGCTGAGCTCGTCTTTTGCCGTTTTACCGTGTTGCCACTAGAGGACCACACAGTCATGCAGCTGCAGGCGACGGAGATTGCCCCAACCGCATAGTCTTTAGAGACGAAAATGCGGGCGATCGTCGGGTGGCTCGCAGGGCACAGCCCCTTCTGTTTCCAGATTAAGCTAGTAATCTGCCGCTGGACCAAAAATTCTGTCTGCATTCCTTCAGCGTGTCCGGATAACAGGATGTGGCAGTTGTTGGAAACACAGTCAGTCAAAACGGACTTTGCTGACACGAAGGCCCAACCCACTCACTCTGTACCCCCGGCATAATGAGGCAGTATCTCCCCCGGTGGCCATGGCCGTGCAGAAGGACTGCGCTGTGAATACTGATCAAGAATAACATTGTCTCGTACCACGTCGGCTTTATAATGAGCTACAGAGCCCGGCAGGGTTTTACTTGGGTCGTTTTCAGATTTTTTTGTGGCAGATTTTCTCAAGGTTTATTATTGGCAGTCATATGATTCACCTTTTTGGCATCTTGCGCCATCCAACCAAATGCACGAGAGCCAAACCAGGTCCGGACTCAGACTGAATGCCAATTATCTCCCTTGACCTTTCCCCCTTTTGTCAGACCTCGAAGCAGAGGGCCAAGATATAGTGGTGCAAAACAAGTCTACTTCATCACAATAAACTACAATGTGCTACGTTACGTGACAGTTATTAGACGGGTAATAAACTATAAAAGGCAAACATCACAGTATTTACAAGCTACAATATGTACAACAGTTGGAGTGCTATTAAGGATGTTGCAGAGCTGGGATTAAGGCTGGGCGATATAGCCTTTTATTAATATCTCGATATTTTTACGCCATGTCACGATACACGATATATATCGATATTTTGCCTCATAACAAATTTTGCTGGACGATGCATTGTCCCACAAATTATTGCTGATAATCAATGTTATAATCTGCATTATTCTGACACCCAATATAATATAATCATAATATATGATAATATAAATAATAATAATAATCAACTTGTATTTTTATTATTTTTTTACCATTGTTATTGGAAGGTCCATAACTTCCTAAATAAGTAAACAAACAATAAAAATAAAATTAACTCTAAATGTCAAAAACAAAAATTTATTTCAAGTAAATATTGAACATTTTAAAGTGTATTTACAACAAATTGTATCTACCGTATTTCACTTAAAATCTTTTAATTTTCTCAAAACTCGACAGTGCGCCTTATAACCCGGTGCGCCTTATGTACGGAATAATTTTGGTTGTGCTTACCGACCTCCAAACTGTTTTATTTGGTACATGGTAAAATGATAAGTGTGACCGGTAGATGGCAGTCACACATAAGAGATATGTGTAGACTGCAATATGATGGCAGTCACACATAAGAGATATGTGTAGACTGCAATATGACTCACCTTTTTGGCATCTTGCGCCATCCAACCAAATGCACGAGAGCCAAACCAGGTCCGCACTCAGACTGAATGCCAATTATCTCCCTTGACCTTTCCCCCTTTTGTCAGCCCTCAAAGCAGAGGGCCAAGATATAGTGGTGCAAAACAAGCCTACTTCATCACAATAAACTACAATGTGCTACGTTACGTGACAGTTATTAGACAGGTAATAAACTATAAAAGAAAAACATTACAGTATTCACAAGCTACAATATGTACAACAGTTGGAGTGCTATTAAGGATGTTGCAGAGCTGGGATTAGGGCTGGGCGATATGGCCTTTTATTAATATCTCGATATCTTGAGGCCATGTCACGATACACGATATATATCTCCATATTTTGCCTCATAACAATTTTTGCTGGACCATATTTTGTCCCACTAGTTATTGCCGATAAACAATGTTATGATCTGCATTATTTTTACACCCAATTAATGTAATCATAATATATGATAATATAAATAATAATAATAATCAACTTGTATTTTTTTTATTTTTTTTTACCATTGTTATTGGAAGGTCCATAACTTCCTAAGTAAGTAAAAAAACAATAAAAATAAAATTAACTCTAAATGTCAAAAACAAAAATAGATTTTAAGTAAATATTGAACATTTTAAAGTGTATTTACAACAAATTGTATCTACCGTATTTCACTTAAAATCCTTTCATTTTCTCAAAACTCGACAGTGCGCCTTGTAACCCGGTGCACCTTATGTACGGAATAATTTTGGTTGTGCTTACCGACCTCCAAACTGTTTTATTTGGTACATGGTAAAATGATAAGTGTGACCGGTAGATGGCAGTTACACATAAGAGATACGTGTAGACTGCAATAAGATGACAGTCACACATAAGATATACGTGTAGACTGCAATAAGATGGCAGTCACACATAAGAGAGTGCTATTAAGGATGTTGCAGAACTGACATTAGGGCTGGGCGATATGGCCTTCTATTAATATCTCGATATTTTTAGGCCATGTCACGATACACGGTATATATCTCGATATTTTACCTTAGCCTTGAATGAACACTTGATGCATATAATCACAGCAGTATGATGATTCTATGTGTCTACATTCAAACATTCTTCTTCATACTGTATGAATATATGCTCATTTTAAACGTTCATGCAAAGATGAAAAAGTGTATTTATTAAACAGTTATTAAGCAGTGGCACAAACATTCGTGTCATTTCAAAACAGAAAGTGCAAGATTGTCAGAGACATTTTAAAACAAGCTATGAGTGCACTTTTGTGCATGATGACACACAAGATATTTCAATAAGTGTCAAATAATAAATGAGGTACATAATAGGAAATCAAACAGTGTATATCCTTCGCTATGTGGTAGGTTGACTATTTTTTTCATACGGTGTTGATCTGGAACTGTAAGATGCCAGGCTCAATCGGTGCATTTTGTGGGTGTGGCACCGGCCGGAGATGTTGACATGCGGAGTTTCAAGCACTCTTCATTCTCTAGCGGGTTACTTTTCAAATGATGCTACATATTAGCAGTAATGCTACTTTGTGTAGCAACGCTTTTGCCACATACTTGACATATTACTGTTGTCTGTTCAACATATTCCCGCTTGAAGCCAAACCACCCCCAGACGATGGACCCCGTGCTGTTTTTCCTGGGAATTAATTATTCTTCCTTCATTTGTTACCAGATTCGCACCTTCTTTCTCTCGTATTGCCACTCGTACCGCACCGCAAAAATCACAGCTAACGTTACCCATGTCGCTACCTCTCTGCTCGGCGAGAGCGTATGACGTTGTATGCACGACATGCGCGCTTGTATATATTCGATATATCGCCCAGCCCTAGCTGGGATTGGTTTGGAATTGGGATTGTTCTCTAAAGTATTATTTTGTTGGTCTGATTGATATTATGTGTGTTTTTGGAAATCAAATATATTTTAAAAAACAAAAACATTTTTAAAAATCAGTTTCTTCTATTATGGCGTTTTGTTTCACAATATTATGCAAAAGCAACTTGTCTTACCTTCTGGTACGTGCTGATCTGTACTTGGGATCTGCATAAGTCCTGAAAATGTGGATGCGTCCGCTTTTGTAGTCCGTGGCTACACCGTAGTCCAGGGGTGCTCACACTTTTTCTGCAGGCGAGCTACTTTTCAATTGATCTAGTCATGGGGATCTACCTCATTCATATATATAATGTATATTTACTTATTTATGAAATATATGTTTTTGTTAACAAGTTAAAGGTGTTTAATGATAATGCAAGCATGTTTAACACATATAGTTAATATTGTTAATAAATTAAAGGTGTTTAATGATAATACAAGTTTGTTTAATACATATAGTTAATATTGTTAACAAGTTAAAGGTGATTAATGATAATACAAGCATGTTTAACACATACAGTTAATTTTGTTAACAAGTTAAAGGTGTTTAATAATAATACAAGCATGTTTAACACATAGTTAATATTGTTAATAAATTAAAGGTGTTTAATGATAATACAAGAATGTTTAACACATAAAGTTAATATTGTTAACAAGTTAAAGGTGTTTAAAGATAATACAAGCATTTTTAACACACAGTTAATATTGTTAATAAGTTAAAGGTGTTAAAAGATAATACAAGCATGTTTAACACATATAGTTAATATTGTTAACAAGTTAAAGGTGTTAAAAGATAATACAAGCATGTTTAACACATATAGATTCCTTTCTTTCATGAAGACAAGAATATAAGTTGGTGTATTACCTGATTCTGATGACTTGCATTGATTGGAATCAGACAGTAGTGCTGATAACGTCCGCATTTTCGAATGGAGGAGAAAAAAAGTCCTCCTTTCTGTCCAATACCACATGAAAGTGGTTGGTTTTTGGCATCTTATTTGTCCAGCTTCCGTACTCCTTTGTATACACTTTACAAGAAATACATTGTCGGCAAACTCCGTAGCTTGCTAGCTTGTGCACGCCAGCTTTCTGAGACTCTTATTGTGTTAGCGCAACTGTGCAACTGTGCAGTCGGTCTTTGGAGTTTTGACGACAGGTACGGCGCCAGAGTCTGTTGAAATAAAGTGTTTCTCGTCTTCCAGTCGGTAATTTTAATGAGCTGGCAGCAGCCAGCGTCATCTCAGAAGACCCTCGGGTGCCGTGAATGTCAATCAAGTGACGAAAGTGACGTCATAGTGAAGATTTATGATCGCTCATATTTAGGACTATTTTTTTAATGCCTGGCTGGTGATCGACTGACACACCCTCCGAGATCGACCGGTAGCTCGCGATCGACGTAATGAGCAGCCCTGCCGTAGTCGAGAAGCTTCTTCTTTTTCTCTATCTTCTTGTTATGGGACATTCATCCTCCGCTGTTGCCATTTCTAATATAAAGTAGTGAAAAGTTCTCACTTGTATCTGTCAGTAAACTCGCCGTGAAAGCGCTAAAACATACCGGTGTAGTGAGTTTACATTATTCACCCAAGGGACATTAGTTATTAGAGAGTTGCGGTCGGACGGTTTTTCCAGTGTTGTTGTTTCGGATGAGGAGATGCTGCTCCGTTATTGATTGAAGTAAAGTCTGAATGTCAATAAAACAGTTAGCTCCATCTTTTGACACTTCTTCCACCCCCGTCCTTGCACGCTACACCGCTACAACAAAGATGACGAAAAAAAGACGCTGTCGAAGGTGAGCCACGTAAATAAGACCGCCCACAAAACGGCGCATCCTGAAGCGACTGTCAGAAAGCGGCTTGAAGATGATTTGTAAAACATAATCCATGCAACATTTTGACCAAAGAACCACCATTACATGTTATGTAGACCACAAGGAAGTGTTTTACATTTAGACATTTAGAATGCGCCTTTTGTATTAAAATAGACCTGAATAGGCGCTCATCGGCAGCGCGCCCTATAATCCGGTGCGCCCTATGGTCTGGAAAATACGGTACCACAAATGCGGCAGACGGGCTCTTTGTGATCTGCTAATCTTGGTAAGTCGGTTTAAAACTAAAATATTCACACATTTGGCACATTTGGCCAACAAACATAATAAAATATCACTTACTGTATAATGTCTGCCTTCATGAGGATGCCAACTGATAGGATGTTCATATATTCCCATTTAGATGAAGAAAGATTTATAATCCTCGCGAAGAAAATTGGGGTGGAACCAAGCGTCTTTTTGTGTAGTTCTTGCTATTCCCATTCCCAAATAATTGTTTTAGATCTTTAAGATGGAAAGTGTAGCTGCCATTATGATGTGCAGAGATGTTTTCAAATGACCGTACGTCTTGAACTATACAAAGTATTTCAATGGTTGGAATCCGCACTTTTGCATGATATACTAGTTACTATGGTAATCTAATTAGTTACTATGGTAATCTAATTAGTAATCTAAGTCACAGCAGCTCAGACGAGGCACCAAGCAGTGTGGGTGGGGAGCGTTTCCACAGAGTGTTTCCAGGGACAGACGCAGTAGTAAATTTTTACAACTAAGTCATACTTGCCAACCTTGAGACCTCCGATTTCGGGAGGTGGGGGGAGGGGGGTGGGGGTGGGCGTGGTCGGGGTGGGACGGGGGCATGGTTGGGGACGTGGCTAAAAGGGGAGGAGTATATTTACAGCTAAAATTCACCAAGTCAAGTATTTCATATATATATATATATATATATATATATATATATATAAAACAAATACTTGACGTTTAGTGAATTCTAGCTATATATATATATATATATATATATATATATATATATATATATATATATATATATATATATATATATATATATATATATATATATATATATATATCGGGACGGCGTGGCGCAGTGGAAGAATGGCCGTGCGCGACCCGAGGGTCCCTGGTTCAATCCCCACCTAGTACCAACCTAGTTGTGTCCTGAGCAAGACACTTCACCCTTGCTCCTGATGGGTGCTGGTTAGCGCCTTGCATGGCAGCTCCCTCCATCAGTGTGTGAATGTGTGTGTGAATGGGTAAATGTGGAAGTAGTGTCAAAGCGCTTTGAGTACCTTGAAGGTAGAAAAGCGCTATACAAGTACAACCCATTTATCATTATTTATCATTATATATATATATATATATATATATATATATATATATATATATATATATATATATATATAAAAGAAATACTTGAATTTCGGTGTTCATTTATTTACACATATACACACACATAACACTCATCTACTCATTGTTGAGTTAAGGGTTGAATTGTCCATCCTTGTTCTATTCTCTGTCACTATTTTTCAAACCATGCTGAACACCCTCTCTGATGCATTGCTGTGTGGCACGCACAAAAGGGCTTTCATCAAATGCACTAGATGGCAGTATTGTCCTGTTTAAGAGTGTCACAACATTGCTGTTTACGGCAGACGAACTGCTTTACGGTATACAAAAAAGTGACTGCTGTTGTTGTGTGTTGTTGCCACGCTGGGAGGACGTTAATGAAACTGCCTAACAATAAACCCACATAAGAAACCAAGAACTCGCCCTCCATCATTCTATAGTTATAACGTGATTGGGCAGGTACGCTTTTTTATATTGTGGAGGACCTGAGTCCGCCTAAATTTCGGGAGATTTTCGGGAGAAAATTTGTCCCGGGAGGTTTTCGGGAGAGGCGCTGAATTTCGGGAGTCTCCCGGAAAATCCGGGAGGGTTGGCAAGTATGAACTAAGTTCTAAAGCTTAGTGATATATCAGATTATAGGTGGGGTTTTTTTAGCTTTTGCGTTCATATTTCACTTTTTGTTGCATTTTTATTGTGTTTCGCTTGATGGTAAAATATGTCGATCGAGAGGGGGTGTGACGTTCATATGTTGTCAATATTCAGTGTTTTATCGTTCATAGTTAATATTGTAAATTCCACATTCTTTATTTTCATGTACACTCTGGGTGTCTCATTTAGTAAAAAAAATTGTCGGTCTGTCATAAAGTTTTTAGCATTCAATCAGACATTATTGTGAGGTTTTGTATTAGTGTTCCTAAAAATAGATATACCGGCCCCCGGACACATTTTTTTTTCTCTAAATTTGGCCCCTCAAGTCAAAATAATCGCCCAGGCCTGATCTAGAATAAAGTTTGACGAACAAGGAAGCTCAGGATGATTGATTGATTGATTGATTGAGACTTGTATTAGTAGATAGCACAGTACAGTACATATTCCGTACAATTGACCAGTAAATGGTAACACCCGAATAAGTTTTTCAACTTATTTAAGTCGGGGTCCACGTAAATCAATTCATGGTAAATGAATCATGGATCACGTCACTACTATAAATAGTTTGTCTGCGTTAGCACTTATAATAACAATATCACTAAAACTTGCTTAGTAGTCAAGTTACAACATGTAAACGGACTATTGTTGGCGCTTTTTGGATGTTTTCTTTATTGGGTTTAATGGGTGGAATAGAGTATGCTTTTATTTACGAGTTAGAATGCATTAAAAAATATATCTCCGTCGTCATGTCTTTCATATTGACTGTGAACGATAGGCAAAATAGCAATTCCCGTCTAGAAGAAAATTGGGAAACTACTTGCCAGATGTGGATGTGCAAAACCGAGGGTTGAGGACTAAACCAACGGGTGAAGGGCGAGAACCGGGATTAGCCTGTTTGTGTCATTGCATGTCACTGTGCTTGCACGATGCAAATGTCAGTCCGAGACGGCAATAACATGCGGATCTCAGCAGATGGCTACAGCCGTGCCAGACTTCCACTCTTGTAGCCGTAAGGCAGGAAAAGGATCACAAAGTGAGCGGAGGAAAAAGCAAAGAGGAACGATGATGCTATCAAAGCGCACCGTGCAATTGTAAAATGATGGTTGAATGAATCGTAATCTATATTACTACAATTTTATTAGAAATACGCCTCCAAAAATTCTGCGCCTGGGGCAACAGCCCCTTTGCAATGTCAACACTAAGCGACTGCTTACACCTGTAAAATGCAGCTATACTTTCTCTTTAGAACTATTACATATCACACACACACACACACACACACACACACACACACACACACACACACACACACACACACACACACACACACACACACACACACTTTCTTGTATTTCTTACCTTCTTGAGACCTGAGAAAAATGCTTACCTCTTAAGGACCAGCCTTTCTAGATATATAAAGATTAGTATTTACAACATTAATAATATATACATACTATGCCAATATAAAACAGCTCGTTGTGAAAAATGAAAAAAGGAGGTTCACAAGAAAAAGGTCACAATTTCACAAGAAATTCATCATTTTACTCAACGCGAGTCAAAATTTGACAATAAAAACTGAACATCTGTGCAATGTTATGATAAAAGTTGGGATTTTACTCAACAACAGTCCCAATTTTACCATGAAAAGCTTAAACTTTTGGTAATTTCTTGAAAAGAGTCGTAATTTTACTCGACAAAACCCACAATTTTATAAGAAAACTCGGAATTCTACTTGGCAAAATTATGACAAAAGTCAAAACATTTCACTATTTTACAAGAACAACAAAACAATTGGCAATATTGTGATACAAGTCAGAATTGTATATGAAAATGTCACCATTTTGCATTAAACAGTATTAATTTTACATGAAAAAAAAATTAATAATTTTACGAGAAAATATTGCAATATTACAGAAACAGAAAGAATATGAGAAATTGTTCCCAATTTTATAAGAAAAAAGTCGACACATTGTGAGAAAAAGACTGCTTTTAGTTAATTTTTTTATTTACATTTTTTTGTTTGTAATTGTTTTTTGATTCTTCATTATTTACTTCAAGTTATTACAGTTTGTCTCAATATACATATTTTTTTTTTTTTTTTTTAATACATTTTGGCCAAAGGGCCATTTCAATTTCTTACACAAACTTGTTATTTCATATGTTGACACCATTTTGCATTAAAAAGTATTAATTTTACATGAAAAAAAAGTAATACTTTAACGAGAAAATATTGCAATATTACAGAAACAATTTCTCTCTTCTTGTTATGGCACATTCATCCTCTGCTGTTGCCATTTCTAATATAAAGTAGTGTAAAGTTCTTACTTATATCTGTCAGTAAACTCGCCATGAAAGCGCTAAAACATACCGGTGTAGTGAGTTTACATTATTCACCCAAGGAACTTTAGTTATGAGAGAGTTCCGGTCAAATGTTTTTTCACGGGACACCTTCCTCCTCCTTCTGTTCCCGAACGCTACTGTTAAAGACAACAGGTTCAACAACAACAACCTGTTCAGCTGTGTTTCGAAGCTGGCCCTGACACGCACCTGTCTGTCAGCGCGCTGTCCTCAGCACCTTGGACAGGGACGACGACCTCCGCTCCCGCAGGCAGCGCTGGCCACGCCTCCCTCCACAGTCATTAAAACAGTTAGCTCCATCTTTTGACACTTCTTCCACACCCGTCCTTGCACGCTACACCGCTACAACAAATATATATATTTTTTTTTTATTGCAGCCTGATTTTTCGTTAGATACAATCATTTGATTAATTTAGGAAATTATTACATTTAGTCTTTGGGAAGTACAAATGTTTAGATCTCAGGCATCAATGGTGTGTATACTGGAAAAACTGGACAATTTGATCTTGAAAGTCCTTAAAAAGTGCTTGAATTTGGCCATGGAAAAGGTGTACGGACCCCTGAATATTGCTCACGGTGGCTAGCTACATGAAAAACAATGTCTGCTGTGCAATACTTGGCAAAAACTACATAAAGAGTACATTTAAAATAATCAATAATAATATTAGAATTGGCAAACAGAAGGCTAAAAACAATTCACAATCACACAATGATTGGTCAAATATTGACATTCAAATTTGTCAGGTTAGACTTAGACTTAGACTTAGAGAAACTTTAATGATCCACAAGGGAAATTGTTCAACACAATAGCTCAGTTACAATGATGGGAAGTGAAAGGATGGAAAGGACAATGCAGGTATAAATAGACTAAATATAGTGATATTTCAGGCCCAAACACTGATGACATCTATTAAACAAGACAAGAAGCAAAGAATTAAACAGAGACATAATTACATTTGGCTCAATTGAGGAGAGACGCCTGGACACACTGTACTCTTGTACAGTGTCTCCGCACGCTCTGCCAAAAGATTGTACGCCTGCCCCTTTATTTGGACTTTCTCTGACCACATGACAACAGCTGCTTCTAAGGGACGAGGGGTCGTAAACAGCCATCGCCTTGGATTACAACAGTTCAAAAGAAAAGGTCGTAAACAGTTCACAGAAGAGGTTTGTAAAACAGTTGAAAAAGAGGTCGCCTGGAGGGGAATCTGGTCCTGCTTCCTCTTCGCTTTTGTAGTCCTTGGGTCAGACACTATCTTTCTGTCGATTACAATACATGAAAGAAAACAGAACATTTTGCTTCCCCCCCTACACAGTGGAGTTTTACGAGCCTTACTCTTGGTAGGTTTCAAAGACAGCTTTTGCTTCTCACCAGGCACTCAATGTAACACAAAGTTTTAGTTATTAATTATTCTGACAAAATTATCATTATTTTTGATACATATGACATTATTTAGCCTTCCAAAAATAACCAAAGCATCAATCTGAAAACTTATTTTTCTTTGTAGTCCCTATGTTCATCTCCTTTTCATTGATAGTCCAACACGTGATCCTTCACCATATTCATGACCTAATTCTGCGGGGGGAACTCTTCCGCACACACTTCACTGCAGGTGTGATATATTACAGGAATGCATGTGAGCGTGTGCAGCTCGGTTGTTTTTGTGTACATACAGTAAATGTACATTCGCAAGTGTGTGCTCATGCAACGTTTTAGGTTGTAATCCACGCACAGTTTTGTCGATAATTATGTGTCTAAAAGACAGTGAGGGTAAACAAAAGATAATGAGCTTTTATTAGAAGATAAGATCAGAGTTGTAAATCTAATCTCATATCTCGGTACAAGCCAAATATGCATATGCCGGGTTAATTGAATGGAGACTAATTTCGGCACATGAATCTGAGGACTCAGCACCATCCTACCGTCCCTCTAATCAGTCCTACTTTTATGTAAATATACCTACAAATTAGCCATTATGATTAATCTACGTATCCTTTGTTTTCCATCTTTTCGTGTGTTTTTTTTTATCTGAAGTAGGTAAGATCTGTCAAGACTTGGTCTTGGGTGTTCCATCCATCCATCTTCTTCCGCTTATCCGAGGTCGGGTCGCGGGGGCAGCAGCCCAAGCAGGGAAGCCCAGACTTCCCTCTCCCCAGCCACTTCGTCCAGCTCCTCCCGGGGGATCCCGAGGCGTTCCCAGGCCAGCCGGGAGACATAGTCTTCCCAACGTGTCCTGGGTCTTCCCCGTGGCCTCCTACCGGTCGGACGTGCCCTAAACACCTCCCGAGGGAGGCGATCGGGTGGCATCCTGACCAGATGCCCGAACCACCTCATCTGGCTCCTCTCGATGTGGAGGAGCAGCGGCTTTACTTTGAGCTCCCCCCGGATGGCAGAGCTTCTCACCCTATCTCTAAGGGAGAGCCCCGCCACCCGGCGGAGGAAACTCATTTCGGCCGCTTGTACCCGTGATCTTGTCCTTTCGGTCATAACCCAAAGCTCATGACCATAGGTGAGGATGGGAACGTAGATCGACCGGTAAATTGAGAGCTTTGCCTTCCGGCTCAGCTCCTTCTTCACCACAACGGATCGATACAGCGTCCGCATTACTGAAGACGCCGCACCGATCCGCCTGTCGATCTCACGATCCACTCTTCCCTCACTCGTGAACAAGACTCCGAGGTACTTGAACTCCTCCACTTGGGGCAGTGTCTCCTCCCCAACCCGAAGATGGCATTCCACCCTTTTCCGGGCGAGAACCATGGACTCGGACTTGGAGGTGCTGATTCTCATCCCAGTCGCTTCACACTCGGCTGCGAACCGATCCAGCGAGAGCTGAAGATCCTGGCCAGATGAAGCCATCAGGACCACATCATCTGCAAAAAGCAGAGACCTAATCCTGCAGCCACCAAACCAGATCCCCTCAACACCTTGACTGCGCCTAGAAATTCTGTCCATAAAAGTTATGAACAGAATCGGTGACAAAGGGCAGCCTTGGCGGAGTCCAACCCTCACTGGAAACGTGTCCGACTTACTGCCGGCAATGCGGACCAAGCTCTGACACTGATCATACAGGGAGCGGACCGCCAAAATCAGACAGTCCGATACCCCATACTCTCTGAGCACTCCCCACAGGACTTCCCGAGGGACACGGTCGAATGCCTTCTCCAAGTCCACAAAACACATGTAGACTGGTTGGGCAAACTCCCATGCACCCTCAAGGACCCTGCCGAGAGTATAGAGCTGGTCCACAGTTCCACGATCAGGACGAAAACCACACTGTTCCTCCTGAATCCGAGGTTCGACTATCCGGCGTAGCCTCCTCTCCAGTACACCTGAATAGACCTTACCGGGAAGGCTGAGGAGTGTGTTCCCACGATAGTTAGAACACACCCTCCGGTTCCCCTTCTTAAAGAGAGGAACCACCACCCCGGTCTGCCAATCCAGAGGTACCGCCCCCGATGTCCACGCGATGCTGCAGAGTCTTGTCAACCAAGACAGCCCCACAGCATCCAGAGCCTTAAGGAACTCCGGGCAGATCTCATCTACCCCCGGGGCCTTGCCACCGAGGAGTTTTTTAACTATCTCAGCAACCTCAGCCCCAGAAATAGAAGAGCCCACCACAGATTCCCCAGGCACTGCTTCCTCATAGGAAGACGTCTTGGGTGTTAGCTTTTTTTAAGTACATTTTTATTTAAAGACTATGACTACAAAAAAAGGAAGTAAACAAAAGGCGCGCACAATGGCGGAGAACAAACTATGAAACCAAAAGACTATAAACATGGAGCAAAAACTTACTTTGGCATGGGACATGAAGCAGGATCTACAAGGATGAAGAGTGTGTAGAGCATAATTGTGGGATGTCACCAGAAAGACAAACTGAAAACAATGAACTTAAATACTACAGACATGATTAACGAAAAACAGGTGCGTGACTCAAAACGTGAAACAGGTGCGTGACGTGACAGGTGAAAACTAATGGGTTGCTATGGTGACAAACAAGAGTGCACAATGAGTCCAAACGTGGAACAGGTGAAACTAATGGGTAATCATGGAAACAAGACAAGGGAGTGAAAAGCCAGAAACTAAAGAATCCAATAACTAAACAAAACATGACTAAAACAAAACATGATTACACAGACATGACAAGATCTAATTCTTGCATATTTTGTCTGTCGTCCCCTCGCCGCCCGACTTCTTTCTTATCTATTTACACACACTTGCCAATTTATTACGTGTGCTCGGATTTAAAAAACAAAACAAAACAAAAAAACAATGTAATATAAAAAAGCAACTGCCCTTCAATGAATTCTCCCTTCGTCATTTGTTATAATCAGATTAAAAAAATACAAAACCCAAAACCAGTGAAAATGGCACGTTGTGTAAATGGTAAATAAAAACAGAATACAATGATTTACAAATCCTTTTCAACTAATTTTCAATTGAATAGACTGCAAAGACAAGATACTTAACGTTCGAACTGGAAAACGTTGTTGTTTTTTGCAAATATTAGCTCATTTGGAATTTGATGTCTGCAACATGTTTCAAAAAAGCTGGCACAAGTGGCAAAAAAGACTGAGGAAGTTGAGGAATGCTCATCAAACACTTATTTGGAACATCCCACAGGTGAACAGGCTAATTGGGAACAGGTGGGTGCCATGATTGGGTATAAAAAAGCAGCTTCGATGAAATGCTCAGTCATTCACAAACAAGGACGGGGCGAGGGTCACCACTATTTAAACAAATGCGTGAGGAAATTGTCCAACAGTTTAAGAACAACATTTCTCAACGAGCTATTGCAAGGAATTTAGGGATTTCACCATCTACCGTCCGTAATATCATCACAAGGTTCAGAGAATCTGGAATTTTGCGGACCTTCCTTCCTTCAAACTGTACTGCATCAAAGAGCGACATCAGTGTGTAAAGGATACCACTAGAGTTGTCCGATAATATCGGCAGCCCGATATTATCGGACATCTCTAAATGAAGATAAATGCTTTAAAATGTAATATCGGAAATTATCGGTATCGGTTCAAAAATTATCGGTATTGGTTTCAAAAAGTAAAATGTATGACTTTTAAAAAAAATTTACACAGCTGTAGGAAGACGTACAGAGCGGCAATAAACCTTAAAGGCACTGCCTTTGCGTGCCGGCCCTGTCACATAATATCTACGGCTTTTCACACACACACAAGTGAATACTTGGTCAACAGCCATACAGGTCACACTGAGGGTGGCCGTATAAACAACTTTAACACTGTTACAAATATGCGCCCACACTGTGAACCCACACCAAACAAGAATGACAAACACATTTCGGGAGAACATCCGCACCGTAACACAACAGAACAAATACCCAGAACCCCTTGCAGCACTAACTCTTCTGGGATGCTACAATATACATATTATGTAGACCACACATTTTGTAAAAAAAAATGCTGTATATTTTTACATTAGATTTACAATTCATTAATTGATCTATTATTACACCTTAAAATGATTGTACCCTTTCAATGTCGACTCCGTCTATTTTTATTTGTGTTTGACTTTCTCTTCTACTGTTAAAAAATGGCATTATTTTAATTTTACTGAGATTCATGGTTAGTCTGTCTTTGTCAATCCAATCCATCGCTTTAATGTTTTAATTTCTTCTTTTGATTATTATTATTTTTATGTGTTCTCTGCTGTTAGTCGCGTCTAACTTTATGCCTTTGTAACTATACAAATGTTATTTGTATAGAGCAACCCGCGGCTCTTTAGTGCCGCCCTAGTGGCTCCCTGGAGCATTTTTCCAAAAAAGGATTAAAAATGGAAAAATATGGGAGAAAATGTTATTTTTTTTGTTTGTTTTAGTATGTTTTTTGTTTGAGGACAAACATGACACAAATCTTCCCAATTGTTAGAAAGCCCACAGTTTAATATGTATGTGTGTATGCTTCACTGATGTCCTACTAATTTAGTCAGTTCTTGAACTCACCACAGTGTGGACTCTGTGACGCAACAGTTTGTTTCCATGTAAAACGTTCCACTCCTTGTGTCATTTTGTCCACCAAACGTTTTATACTGTGCGTTAATGCACAAAGGTGCGCTTTCTTGATGTTATTGACTTGTTGGAGTGCTAATCAGGCATGTTTGGTCAGTGCGTGACTGCAAGCTAATCAATGCTAACATGCTATTTAGGCTAGCTGTATGTACATATTGCATCATTATGCCTCGTTTGTTTGTATATTTGAGCTCCTTTAATATCCTTTACTTTTATCCTCTTTGTACAAAACCCGTTTCCATACGAGTTGGGAAATTGTGTTAGATGTAAATATAAACAGAATACAATGATTTGCAAATCCTTTTCAACCCATATTCAGTTGAATATGCGACAAAGACAACATATTTGATGTTCAAACTGATAAACTTTTTTTTTTCAAATAATCATTAACTTTAGATTAATCAAACACGTGACAAAGAAGTTGGGAAAGGTGGCAATAAATACTGATAACGTTGAGGAATGCTCATCAAACACTTATTTGGAACATCCCACAGGTGTGCAGGCAAATTGGGAACAGGTGGGTGCCATGATTGGGTATAAAAGTAGATTCCATGAAATGCTCAGTCATCCACAAACAAGGATGGGGCAAGGGTCACCACTTTGTCAACAAATGCGTGAGCAAATTGTTGAACAGTTTAAGAAAAACCTTTCTCAACCAGCTATTGCAAGGAATTTAGGGATTTCACCATCTACGGTCCGTAATATCATCAAAGGGTTCAGAGAATCTGGAGAAATCACTGCACGTAAGCAGCTAAGCCCGTGACCTTCGATCCCTCAGGCTGTACTGCATCAACAAGCGACATCAGTGTGTAAAGGATATCACCACATGGGCTCAGGAACACGTCAGAAACCCACTGTCAGTAACTACAGTTGGTCGCTACATCTGTAAGTGCAAGTTAAAACTCTCCTATGCAAGGCGAAAACCGTTGATCAACAACACCCAGAAACGCCGTCGGCTTCGCTGGGCCTGAGCTCATCTAAGATGGACTGATACAAAGTGGAAAAGTGTTCTGTGGTCTGTCGAGTCCACATTTCAAATTGTTTTTGGAAACTGTGGACGTCGTGTCCTCCGGACCAAAGAGGAAAAGAACCATCCGGATTGTTTTAGGCGCAAAGTGTAAAAGCCAGCATGTGTGATGGTATGGGGGTGGCGTAGTTGGGGGCGGGGCTAAGAGGGGAGGAGTATATTTACAGCTAGAATTCACCAAGTCAAGTATTTCATATATATATATATATATATATATAAAAGAAATACTTGACTTTCAGTGAATTCTAGCTATATATATATCTATTTTATTATATATATATATATATATATATATATATATATATATATATATATATATATATATATATATATATATAAAAGAAATACTTGAATTTCAGTGTTCATTTATTTACACATATACACACACATAACACTCATCTACTCATTGTTGAGTTAAGGGTTGAATTGTCCATCCTTGTTCTATTCTCTGTCACTATTTTTCTAACCATGCTGAACACCCTTTCGCAGGTACCCAGAAATGTTTCGAGTACCACCAAAAAAACTGAATCTCTGAAGACAGTATAAAAATCTGTGTCAAAGGTGTACAAATACTGTTTGTATAATAAGCATGTTATTTTTTTTTACAAATGAGGGTTAAGAGTTCAGTACTAAAAAAAAAAGAAGAGAATGTGGCTTAAGTACAGTTTTTTAATTGAGCTGCTGCATTTTTTGGTTGGGTTGTTTATATATTTTCAGTAACTTCTACATTTCTAAAAGGGGAGTAATGTAATAGAGTGATCTATGTTTGTCTGTTGCCATCTCCTGGTGAATGTTGGCTATAGCGTACTGGGGTTACTTTTTGGTTGGCCAACGATTTACGTGGTGTTGCGCACCTGACGTCACTCAGGTCCGCATGGAGCTGGAGGGGGCGTGGCTTCCAGCTGCGCCTGAATTTCGGGAGATTTTCGGGAGAAAATTTGTCCCAGGAGGTTTTCGGGAGAGGCGTTGAATTTCGGGAGTCTCCTGGAAAATTCGGGAGGGTTGGCAAGTATGAGTTATCTCACCTTCCGAGTAGCCTCTGATTTACTAATGGTTTCTAATGTAGTAGAAATGTGTAGAATAAATATTGAATTTCAACATTTCTGTCAACGAAGATTTGCTTCCGCCTGCGACACATAGTCATTTTGATAGTAGGCTGTTATAGCTAATATCGACACTTTTTAATTTTTTGCGGCTCCAGACTGATAAGTATTTTTGTATTTTTGCTCCAATATGGCTCTTTCAACGTTTTGGGTAGAGATTGAACATTTTAGGTCCCAGTAACCTGATTCAGTGTTAACTTCACTGTATAGTTGATGTATTTTGTTGCACCTTTTCCATTCCATTTATTTCACATAATACGTTTTTTTCCTGAGCATGTATTTTCTTTCTCCACACCAGGTATAAACCACAGTGAGGTGAATATTCTCACTTCTGCTAGTTCGGGCATATTGCTTATTTTGAGGACGCATTGTGAGAAAAAGACTGCTTTTAGTTAATTTTTTTATTTACATTTTTTTGTTTGTAATTTTGTTTTTAATCTTCATTATTTACTTCAAGTTATTACAGTTCGTCTCTATATACATTTTTTTTTTTTTTTAATACATTTTGGCCAAAGGGCCATTTCAATTTCTTACACACACTTGTTATTTCATATGTTGACACACAGTCAATTTGAAACATCCCTCTTTTTTTGGGACCACCCTCATTTTGATAGATTTCGGGTGCAAATGAGACATTCTCTATTAGATGCAATGTTATTGGGACCATGATTTATGTCATCACATGTTCACACCTCCTCATATGGAAGATACTTTTTCTTGTTGATGTCTCAAGAAGGGTAGAAATACAAGAACACACACACACACACACACACACACACACACACACACACACACACACACACACACACACACACACACACTTTCTTGCATTTCTTACCTTCTTGAGACCTGAGAAAAATGCCTATACCTCTTTAGGACTTGGACTTGGACACACACATCTATACCTTTGGTCATTAGATGCCAGTAATTTCCAGGAGTTATCTCACCTTCTGAGTAGCCTCTGATTTACTAATGGTTTCTAATATTGGAAAAATGTGTAGAATAAATGTAACATTTCTGTCAATGAAGATTTGCTTCAGCCTGCGACACATAGTCATTTTGATAGTAGGCTGTTATAGCTAATATCGACACTTTTTAATTTTTTGCGGCTACAGACCGATTAGTTTTTTTTAATTTTTGGTCCAATATGGCTCTTTCAACGTTTTGGGTAGAGATTGAACATTTTAGGTCCCAGTAACCTGATTCAGTGTTAACTTCACTGTATAGTTGATGTATTTTGTTGCACCTTTTCCATTCCATTTATTTCACATAATAAGTTTTTTTCCTTAGCATGTATTTTCTTTCTCCACTCCAGGTATAAACCACAGTGAGGTGAATATTCTCACTTCTGCTAGTTTGGGCATATTGCTTATTTTGAGGACACCTGTGGTTTGTGAGATCCTTAAAAAAAGATATATATATATAACACACACTGCCTTTTACTCATTGCACATTACTATAATCCAAGCGACATGCAGCTGCGACTCACAATTGCACTAACGGCTCGTTTCTCCTCGCACCGGCGCCATGACAACAAGCAGAGGTGGCCAAACGCCGATGATGCAATACTTCTGCACGCAGAGCCTGATGTTAGAGCTCCGCCGTGGCCAAAACGCAACGTATGTTCCATTACACTGCGCGGACGTTCGATAAATTAATGATGGATAAGCGAAGTGTTCATTTTTCAGCATTTCTTTTTTTAAGACTGCATAGAACAAACAGTAAACAATGTGATTCATTGTCTCCCAATTTATTCTCTACTAGTATCATAATCAATGTACAGAACCCAAAACCAGTGAAGTTGGCACGTTGTGTAAATGGTAAATAAAAACAGAATACAATGATTTGCAAATCCTTTTCAACTTATATTCAATTGAATAGACTGCAAAGACAAGATATTTAATGTTTGAAGTGTAAATAATCATTAACTTAGAATTTAATGGCAGCAACACATTGCAAAAATAGGGCATTTTACCACTGTGTTACATGGCCTTTCCTTTTAACAACACTCAGTAAACGTTTGGGAACTGAAGATACCAATTTTTGAAGCTTTTTTTTTAGGTGGAATTCTGTCCCATTCTTGCTTGATGTACAGCTTAAGTTGTTCAACAGTCCGGGGGTCTCCGTTGTGGTATTTTAGGCTTCATGTTGCGCCACACATTTTTAATGGGAGACAGGTCTGGACTACAGACAGGCCAGTCTAGTACCCGCACTATCTCACTACGAAGCCACGCTGTTGTAACACGTGCATAATGTGGCTTGGCAATGTCTTGCTGAAATAAGCAGGGGCGTCCATGAAAAAGACGTTGCTTGGATGGCAATATATGTGGCTCCAATGTACAAACCCCGTTTCCATATGAGTTGGGAAATTGTGTTAGATGTAAATATAAACAGAATACAATGATTTGCAGATCCTTTTCAACCCATATTCAGTTGAATGCACTACAAAGACAATATATTTGATGTTCAAACTCATACATTTTTTTTTTTTTTTTTGCAAATAGTAATTAACTTAGAATTTCATGGCTGCAACACGTGCCAAAGTAGTTGGGAAAGGGCATGTTCACCACTGTGTTACATGGTCTTTCCTTTAAACAACACTCAGTAAACATTTGGGAACTGAGGAGACACATTTTTGAAGCATCTCAGGTGGAATTCTTTCCCAATCTTGCTTGATGTACAGCTTAAGTTGTTCAACAGTCCGGGGTCTCCGTTGTGGTATTTTAGGCTTCATAATGCGCCACACATTTTCAATGGGAGACAGGTCTGGACTACAGGCAGGCCAGTCTAGTACCCGCACTCTTTTACTATGAAGCCACGTTGATGTAACACGTGGCTTGGCATTGTCTTGCTGAAATAAGCAGGGGCGTCCATGGTAACGTTGCTTGGATGGCAACATATGTTGCTCCAAAACCTGTATGTACCTTTCAGCATTAATGGTGCCTTCACAGATGTGTAAGTTACCCATGTCTTGGGCACTAATACACCCCCATACCATCACACATGCTGGTTTTTGAAATTTGCGCCTATAACAATCCGGATGGTTCTTTTCCTCTTTGGTCCGGAGGACACGACGTCCACAGTTTCCAAAAATAATTTGAAATGTGGTCTCATCAGACCACAGAACACTTTTCCACTTTGCATCAGTCCATCTTAGATGAGCTCGGGCCCAGCGAAGCCGGCGGCGTTTCTGGGTGTTGTTGATAAATGGCTTTCGCTTTGCATAGAAGTGAAGTGAATTATATTTATAAAGTGCTTTTCTCTAGTGTCTCAAAGCGCTTTTACGTAGTGAAACCCAATATCTAAGTTACATTTAAACCAGTGTGGGTGGCACTGGGCGCAGGTGGTTGAAGTGTCTTGCCCAAGGACACAACGGCAGTGACTAGGATGTCGGAAGTGGGGATCGAACCTGGAACCCTCAAGTTGCTGGCACGGCCACTCTACCAACCGAGCTATACCGCCCCATAGTAGAGTTTCTACTTACACTTACAGATGTAGCGACAAACTATAGTTACTGACAGTGGTTTTCTGAAGTGTTCGTGAGCCCATGTGGTGATATCCTTTACACACCGATGTCGGTTTTTGATGGAGTACCACCTGAGGGATCGAAGGTCACGGGCATTGCCTCTTCCGTGCAGTGATTTATCCAGATTCTCTGAACCTTTTGATGATATTACGGACCGTAGGTGGTGAAATCCCTAAATTCCTTGCAATAGCTGGTTGATAAATGTTGTTCTTAAACTGTTCGACAATTTGCTCACGCATTTGTTGACAAAGTGGTGACCCTCGCCCCGTCCTTGTTTGTGAATGACTGAGCATTTCATGGAAGCCGCTTTTATACCCAATCATGGCACCCACCTGTTCCCAATTAGCCTGTTCACCTGTGGAATGTTCCAAATAAGTGTTTGATGAGCATTCCTCAACTTTATCAGTCTTTTTTGCCACTTGTGCCAGCTTTTTTGAAACATGTTGCAGGCATCAAATTCCAAATGAGCTAATATTTGCAAAAAAATAACAACGTTTTCCAGTTCGAACGTTAAATATCTTGTCTTTGCAGTCTATTCAATTGAAAATAAGTTGAAAATGATTTGCAAATAATTGTATTTTGTTTTTAGTTACAATTTACACATCGTGCCAACTTCACTGGTTTTGGGTTTTGTATTTCACTTTTTTTTTTAATCTGATTATAACAAATGACGAAGGGAGAATTCATTGAAGGGCAGTTGCTTTTTTATATTACATTGTTTGTTTTTTTTGTTTTTTTTTTAAATCTGAGCACACGTAATAAATTGGCAAGTGTGTGTAAATAGATAAGAAAGAAGTCGGGCGGCGAGGGGACGACAGACAAAATATGCAAGAATTAGATCTTGTCATGTCTGTGTAATCATGTTTTGTTTTAGTCATGTTTTGTTTAGTTATTGGACTCTTTAGTTTCTGGCTTTTCACTCCCTTGTCTTGTTTCCATGATTACCCATTAGTTTCACCTGTTCCACGTTTGGACTCATTGTGCACTCTTGTTTGTCACCATAACAACCCATTAGTTTTCACCTGTCACGTCACGCACTTGTTCCACGTTTTGAGTCACGCACCTGTTTTTCGTTAATCATAATAATAATAATAATAACTGGGATTTATATAGCGCTTTTCTAAGTACCCAAAGTCGCTTTACATGTAGAACCCATCAATCATTCACACCTGGTGGTGGTAAGCTACTTTCATAGCCACAGCTGCCCTGGGGTAGACTGACGGAAGCGTGGCTGCAATTTGCGCCAACGGCCCCTCCGACCACCACCTATCATTCATCATTCAATTCACCGGTGTGAGTGGCACCGGGGGCAAAGGGTGAAGTGTCCCGCCCAAGGACACAACGGCAGCGATTTTTTTTGGATGGTAAGAGGCGGGGAGCTAACCTGCAACCCTCAGGTTTCTGGCACGGTTGCTCTACCCACTACGCCATGCCGCCCGTATCTCACACATAAGAGATACGTGTAGAATGCAATATGATGGCAGTCACACATAAGAGATATGTGTAGACTGCAATATGATGGCAGTCACACATCATGTCTGTAGTATTTAAGTTCATTGTTTTCAGTTTGTCTTTCTGGTGACATCCCACAATTGTGCTCTACACACTCTTCATCCTTTTAGATCCTGCTTCATGTCCCATGCCAAAGTAAGTTTTTGCTCCATGTTTATAGTCTTTTGGTTTCATAGTTTGTTCTCCGCCATTGCGCGCGCCTTTTTGTTTACTTCCTTTTTTTGTAGTTATAGTCTTTAAATAAAAATTTACTTACATTCCCGTCTCGCCCGAGCCAACTTTCCGTTGCATCCCGGAAAAGCTAACACCCAAGACCAAGTCTTGACAGATCTTACCTACTAAAAAAAACACACGAAAAGATGGAAAACAAAGCTGGTTTTGGGTTTTGTATGATAGCAAACTCATCTTGGCCTGTATAGTCAGTATTATCTTGTCTCTCCCTTAGTTTTTTTAGGACTCGTTGAGGACTTTTTGTCTAATTTTCAAGAAAACATTGGTCACTTTTATTTAAATCTGCACGATGGGAAAGACTGTCGTATATGGATGCTTGGATGATGTGTTTGAAATGTTTTCCACAGCTTATAAACCCTTCTGAAAGTTTGAATTTCTAACTTAGAAGCCAACAATCAGCATCATTCGCACATTTGCATGTTGACTTGTTTTTTTTCCCCCCTTTCCCGAGTAAGCAGAGAGAAACATGTCAGACCGCTAATCTCCCACTGTGTTTGGCTTTCTGGGACACCAGAACCCCGAGAGGAAGCTGCCTGAGCGCTATAAGCAGATTCTCACAGTTTGTGTTGGGATTTCTGTGGGGGGGGGAAAGGCATCGGAATGCAGGTTTGCCTTCCAGTGTTGGCAGTCGCGAGCAAAAATAAGAGTGCTACCGAGATGGGAGAGCTGGGTTCATATGCTGCGTAAAGGCTGACGCGTGCAGAATGAGGATTGGCCGTTTTTCATGTCACATGTAGAATAAGGCCCTTGTCAAAGAGAGGCTGATGTCATCAGGGCGAGTTTCCATGGCAACTTGGAAACGATTTTGCATTGAAAAAATAAGATTCTGGGAAAGGTAATTTTGCTATTGTGGAGGGGGGCGTGGTCGGCGCGCCTCCTGCGGGAAGGGAGAGTGTATGGTCCGGCTTCAAAGCCCAGCTGGCAGGTGAGTGGATTGCCCAGCTGGGGCTGGTTATTTAATCACCTGTTGCCTTTATCAGCAGGGGTCGAGGCCATGAGGAGGGAGCGCGGCTGGCTGAAAAGTCCTGCGCCTTGAATATATAAAAATAAAAATCTCGCTCAAACCTGTATCTCGGGCTCCAGAAAAGCTGTCGGCCTCAGGAGAACCCACCACACGAAGAGATCTTTTTATTTTTATTTTTTTTACTTAATTCACTGCTGCTGTTTCAGTGCACATTAAATAGGTTTCTATGTGCTTTGGTGGCGGATAACTGGCCTGTTGAACTCGGGTGACAAAAATGTCTTACACTAATGGCATGTTTATTCTCATTATTGGATTATTTTTGTCTAAAACATCTAAAAAAAAAAAGGCTCTTTTGAAAGCTAACACGCTCAATGTCTCATCCTCAACAATTTTTTCGGACTATAAGGCGCACTTAAAATCCTTTCATTTTTTCAAAAATCGACAGTGCGCCTTATAAGCCGGTGCGCCTAATGTGCGGAATAATATGGGTTGTGCTTACCGACCTCAAAGCTATTTTATTTGGTACATGGTGAAATGATAAGTGTGACCAGAAGATGGCAGTCACACATGAGAGATACGTGTAGACTGCAATATGATGGCAGTCAAACATAAGAGATACGTGTAGACTGCAATATGATGGCAGTCACACATAAGAGATACGTATAGACTGCAATATGATGGCAGTCAAACATACGAGATAGATGTAGACTGCAATATGATGACAGTCACACATAAGAGATACGTGTAGACTGCAATGTGATGGCAGTCACACATAAGAGATACGTGTCGACTGCAATATGATGGCAGTCATAAATAAGAGATACGTGTAGACTGCAATATGATGGCAGTCACACATAAGAGATACGTGTAGACTGCAATATGATGGCAGTCACACATAAGAGATACGTGTGGACTGCAATATGATGGCAGTCACACATAAGAGTAAGTGTAGAATGCAATATGATGGCAGTCACCTATAAGAGATATGTGTAGACTGCAATATGATGGCAGTCACACATAAGAGATACATGTAGACTGCAATATGATGGCAGTCACACATAAGAGATACGTGTAGAATGCAATATGATGGCAGTGACACATAAGAGATATGTGTAGACTGCAATATGATGGCAGTCACACGTAAGAGATACGTGTAGACTGTATTATAATGGCAGTCACACATAAGATATACGTGTAGACTGCAATATGATGCAGTCACACATAAGAGATATGTGTAGACTGCAATATGATGGCAGTCAAACATAAGAGATAGGTGTAGACTGCAATATGATGGCAGTCACACATAAGAGATATGTGTAGACTGCCATATGATGGCAGTCAGGGCCGGCCCGTGGCATAGGCCGTATAGGCAAATGCTAAGGGCGCCGTCCATCAGGGGGCGCCACGCCAGTGCCACAAATGTTGGAGAAAAAAAGAAAAAAAAAAAAAAGTTGGTACCGGTACTATTATTTCTAAATACAAAAAATAATCCCACGTTAATTAAAATGCAAAGTAAAGCCTATTTAATAGAAATATTATTTGTTACAACATTGCACCCCCCCCCCCCCCCCCCCCGCACGATGCGCCCCCTCCCTTCCCGTATCATGACTCTTTTTGGACGTCACCACATCAAAAAATCAACACAAGATGTCAAAACGGCCAAAACTGTCAGGTGCCCAGGGAAGAAAAAAGGGAAAAGAAGAGGAGGAGAAACGAGAAAAGACAGAGGTAGCAGGTAGGTAACGTTAGCCTACATTAAATTATTTGTCTGTCACGGAATGTGATAGTAGCTGGCTTTTTAGCATTAAGCTAATGTTACATGATTCGGCAATTGCTAATCAATAAATAGCTAGTTCTGTTTTAACGTCGGGTTAATATTGTGGAGGGGGCTAAATTGTTATGGAAAATAATAATGTAACGTTAGGTAATTACTGTACTCCCACCTTACATTCCTCAGGTATTAGATCTTTTAAGCAGGTGTTTTTTGTTTACATTGTTATTGCCTTCTGGTTAGCTAATGTTTGCCCTGCAGGTAATAGTCACTTTTCCACCCCTTTATATATTAGGTATAGTTGTAAGTAAAAAAAAAAAAAGGTCAAAGACAAAGCTATTCAGTTTCTTGTGAGTATATACACTTCACTGCCGATGTGGGGGGGCGCCACCTAAAATCTTGCCTAGGGCGCCAGATTGGTTAGGGCCGGGCCTGATGGCAGTCACACATAAGAGATACGTGTAGACTGCAATATGATGGCAGTCACATATAAGAGATACGTGTAAACTGCAATATGATGGCAGTCACACATAAGAGATATGTGTAGACTGCAATATGATGGCAGTCACACATAAGAGATACGTATAGACTGCAATGTGATGGCAGTCACACATAAGAGATACGTGTAAAATGCAATAGGATGGCAGTCACACATAAGAGATACGTGTCGACTGTAATATGATGGAAGTCACACATAAGAGATACATGTAGACTGCAATATGATGGCCATCACACATAAGAGATAGGTGTAGACTGCAATATGATGGCAGTCACACATAAGAGATACGTGTATACTGCAATATGATGGCCGTCACACATAAGAGATACGTGTAGACTGCAATACGATGGCAGTCACACATAAGAGATACGTGTAGACTGCAATATGATGGCAGTCACACATAAGAGATACGTGTAGACTGCAATATGATGGCAGTCACACATAAGAGATACGTGTAGAATGCAATATGATGGCAGTCACACATACGAGATATGTGTAGACTGCAATATGATTGCAGTCACACATAAGAGATACGTGTAGACTGCAATATGATGGCACTCACACATAAGAGAAACGTGTAGACTGCAATATGATGGCAGTCACACATAAGATATACGTGTAGACTGCAATATGATGGCAGTCACACATAAGAGATACGTGTAGACTGCAATATGATGGCAGTCACACATAAGAGATACGTGTAGACTGCAATATGATGGCAGTAACACACAAGATATACGTGTAGACTGCAATATGATGGCAGTAACTAGTTTATGGACTGGAAAAAAATGTTTTGTATAGGTATGTTGCATAGGTAGTTTCTCGGATAAAGTGCACCGTGATACAAGAAACTTAGATCTCTTATTGTCAGCGGTCATGCAATTAAAAACTAATTATTGTGTGAATTTAGTTGAAATCAGCTTTTTTAACACTCATGTAAAATCTAAATAGGTTTTTGAATTTTTACACATGGGATTAATATATTTAGAAATGATCTTGATTAAGCCCCCTGAATAATTTATGCATGCAAATATTTTTACAACCACAAAATTTGTGTTAAGATCGTCCAAGAGGCAAATTAAGGCATCGCTTTTTCCTTTTCAATTTCGGTGAACCAGCCTTAAAAGTGGAGTCAGCGTTTGTCTGAGGGTTTTTCTATTTAAAAGAAAGTTTTAAGCGACGGCACTGACTCAGATAACATCGCCCGTAAAGTAGCATACAAAGAGGTGTTACAGTTTGTATTGTTGGCTTCCATACAATCAGCCATGACTCAGACAGGAGTGTGTAGTTCCAGAAGAATCAGAGGCCAATTTTTCATTGCCACACAGCTGGAAAGTGATGAGGCCAATCAGTGCCTTGTGGTGAGAGAAAGTCCCCCTGAAGACCTTTTGATTTTCAGGGAGAACAATTATTATGTTCCACCATTTTTCACTTTGGGAGTTTTAGGTGAGCTGTATTTCTGAGCACAGAGCAAATAACTACCTTGTCCTTCCTGACATTGAGTCAACCCCACCTTTACTTGATCGTGGCGCTCCGCCACACTTTCAATATATATATATATATATATATATATATTTTTTTTAAATTTATTTATTTATTTTTTATTTTTTTAATTTATTTATTTATTTATTTATTTTATTTATTTTATTTATTTTATTTATTTTATTTATTTTATTTATTTTATTTTATTTTATTTATTTATTTATTTATTTATTTTATTATTATTATTTTTTTGCATGAATAGATATACTGTATATCAGTGGTCAACAACCTTTTCGAGCCAAAGATCCCTGGTCTCAGCCATGAACCAAGGCATGTTTTTATATGGCTGTATACACTATATTGCCAAAAGTATTTGGCCACCTGCCTTTACTCACATATGAACTTGAAGCGCCATCCCACGGAATTGTCCAAGATGTTTTGGTATCCAAGGCCAATATTGTTTCATCTGACATCACATGGACAAAGATAGGACCTTCTGGAGGAAGGTTCTGTGGTCATATGAAACAAAAAATTAGCTGTTTGGCCACAATACCCAGCAATATGTTTGAAGGAGAAATCCCAGGAACACTATCCCTACCGCCAAGCATGGTGGTGGTAGTATTATGCACTGGGCCTGTTTTGCTGCCAATGGAACTGGTGCTTTACAGAGAGTACAAACCCCGTTTCCATATGAGTTAAGAAATTGTGTTAGATGTAAATATAAACGGAATACAATGATTTGCAAATCATTTTCAACCCATATTCAGTTGAATGCGCTACAAAGACAACATATTTGATGTTCAAACTGATAAACATTTTTTTTTATTTTAAATAATCATTAACTTTAGAATTTGATGCCAGCAACACGTGCCAAAGAAGTTGGGAAAGGTGGCAATAAATACTGATAAAGTTGAGGAATGCTCATCAAACACTTATTTGTGAACAGGCAAATTGGGAACAGGTGGGTGCCATGATTGGGTATAAAAGTAGATTCCATGAAATGCTCAGTCATTCACAAACAAGAATGGGGTGATGGTCACCACTTTGTCAACAAATGCGTGAGCAAATTGTTGAACAGTTTAAGAAAAACCTTTCTCAACCAGCTACTGCAAGGAATTTAGGGATTTCACCATCTACGGTCCGTAATATCATCAAAAGGTTCAGAGAATCTGGAGAAATCACTGCACGTAAGCAGCTAAGCCCGTGAGCTTCCATCCCTCAGGCTGAACTGCATTAACAAGCGACATCAGTGTGTAAAGGATATCACCACATGGGCTCAGAAACACTTCAGAAACCCACTGTCAGTAACTACAGTTGGTCGCTACATCTGTAAGTGCAAGTTAAAACTCTCCTACGCAAGGTGAAAACCGTTTATCAACAACACCCAGAAACGCCGTCGGCTTCGCTGGGCCTGAGATTATCTAAGATGGACCGATACAAAGTGGAAAAGTGTTCTGTGGTCTGACGAGTCCACATTTCAAATTGTTTTTGGAAACTGTGGACGTCGTGTCCTCCGGACCAAAGAGGGAAAGAACCATCCGGATTGTTATAGGCACAAGGTTGAAAAGCCAGCATCTGTGATGGTATGGGGGTGTATTAGTGCCCAAGACATGGGTAACTTACACATTTGTGAAGGCGCCATTAATGCTGAAAGGTACATACAGGTTTTGGAGCAACATATGTTGCCATCCAAGCAACGTTACCATGGATGCCCCTGCTTATTTCAGCAAGACAATGCCAAGCCACGTGTTACATCAACGTGGCTTCATAGTAAAAGAGTGCAGGTACTAGACTGGCCTGCCTGTAGTCCAGACCTGTCTCCCATTGAACATGTGTGGCGCATTATGAAGCCTAAAATAGCACAACGGAGACCCCCGTACTGTTGAACAACTTAAGCTGTACATCAAGCAAGAATGGGAAAGAATTCCACCTGAGAAGCTTAGAAAATGTTTCTCCTCAGTTCCCAAACGTTTACTGAGTGTTGTTAAAAGGAAAGGCCATGTAACACAGTGGTGAACATGCCCTTTCCCAACTACTTTGGCACGTGTTGCAGCCATGAAATTCTAAGTTAATTATTATTTGCAATTATATAGTGCATTCAATTGAATATGGGTTGAAAAAGATTTGCAAATCATTGTATTCTGTTTATATTTACATCTAACACAATTTCCCAACTCATAAATGGAAACGGGGTTTGTAAATGGGACAATGAAAAAGGAGGATTCCCTCCAAATTCTTCAGGACAAGCTAAAATCATCAGCCCGGAGGTTGGGTCTTGGGCGCAGTTGGGTGTTCCAACAGGACAATGACCCCCAAACACACGTCAAAAGTGGTAAAGGAATGGCTAAATCAGGCTAGACAAACAGCTCAATTTTTGTTTCATCTGACATCACATGGACAAAGATAAGACCTTCTGGAGGAAAGTTCTGTGTAAGTAACCTTTGGACCACGACTGTAGGTATTGCTAGAATAGTGTGTAGTAGAGATGCGCGGATAGGCAATTATTTCATCCGCAACCGCATCAGAAAGTCGTCAACCATCCGCCATCCACCCGAGCTAACATTTGATCAGAACCGCACCCGCCCGCACCCGCCCGTTGTTATATATCTAATATAGACGATGCAAGGCATAAGTGAGGTTATAAAGCTTTTGCCTGTTAAAGAAAGGAGACTGATCCAATGCAGTACAGACATTCGCGTGCCACGCTGTCACGACCCAGACGCACACCAGTGCGAAATCATATGGGAGCCGCGCTGAGCGCACCTCCAAGCGCGTCTCGCTGCCGGCGACGGCCGGGTATGGGCCCAACGCTCCAGCGCCATCCATTTTCAGGGCTAGTTGATTCGGCAGGTGGGTTGTTACACACTCCTTAGCGGGTTCCAACTTCCATGGCCACCGTCCTGCTGTCTATATCAACCAGGGTGAGCCCCACCCCTTTCGTGAGAGCACTGCGCGCGGAGTGACCCCTGTTACGCGCCCCCGGCAACAGGGGTGGCGGGCAGGTAAGCTGCGCGGGCGGAGCGACCCCTGTTACGAGCCCCCGGCCACGGGGGTGGCGGGCAGGTAAGCTGCTTACCTGCTGCGCGTGACGCCGGCCGCGGCGAAGGCGGACGAGGCGGGGTGTCGGTGCGGTGGGCGCGGTGGTGACCCTGGACGTGCGTCGGGCCCTTCTCGCGGATCGCCTCAGCTACGGCTCCCGGTGGGGCCTTCTCGGGGGAAGGGGCCTCGGTCCCGGACCCCGGCGAGGCGTCCCTTCTCCGCTCCGTAAAAGTGTCCATCTCTTTTTTTTTTTTTTCTTCTGTTGTGGCATATGCTGCAGGTGCCTGCTCGTTTTTCGTATGTGGGTAACAACATTTAACTATGTATATATATTTCCGAATTGGTTTAACTGCCACCCGCCTGAATCTATTTAAAATCTAATTTTTTTTTATTTTAACCGCCCGACCCGACCCACGGATAAAATCAAATTTTTTTTAATTTCATCCGCCCGATCCGCGGATAATCCGCGGACTCCGCGGTTGTGTCCGCAAACCGCGCATCTCTAGTGTGTAGTGTGCAATAGGTATGGTGATCATTAAGGACTATCACTAGAGACTACGTACCATCCAGCAGAATAAGACGAATCTGTAAGTGTGCATTGATTTTTCTATTGTGTCAGAAGTAGTCAGTAGTGCTATAATCTTTTCCCCACTCTCTTCCAATTAGCCTTTAGCCCGGAGAACACTGTCAATGCCCATCTGCACACATGTCTGTCAGGGACTTCATGCATCTGAAGGAGCGCAATTAGACGAGGGGGAAGCTCGGAGAAGTCGAAACGAGAGGGTGAGCATCCAAGCAAATAGATGATTTCATGTTTGGCGGCCATGGGTGAGGCTTGGCAGATCTGTCCAAAGCCTGTTGGGGTTGTTTGGCAGTAAAAGTCCTCCCTGAGAGAGATACTGTTGTGTGCGTGATAAAGCGAGGCATAATGCCTACTCATCCACTTATCAATGGCGGAATACTTTTCCTTCCCTCAGAAACAGTGCAGGTTTCTTATTTTCTCGATTTCTGTCTATCGTTCCATCTCCCCTTGGAATGGTGTTATGATTGTACTGCTCTGTAGGTAAGGGAATCCGGTCCAGATAATGGCCTGTCTGAGAGGACCACAGTGTAGCCTTTAACTCTCCCCCAAAGCCCCATGACGCTTTAATTTGTCAGCGCCAGATTGACATTCTCAATGATCGCCGAGCCATTATTCTTTGTTTTTCCGTCCACTTTTGCCCGCCAAAACAGAAGATTGTCCCCTTCTGAACTGAAATGAGCATTATTGATCAGCAAAGTCCTCCTGCAAACTGCAGAATTGTCAGTCTGAAACGGAGCAAAGTCTTTAGAGGGAAAAAAATGGCACACAATAATTTGCTCCGTCAGATTTAAAGGGGAACATTATCACCAGACCTATGTAAGCGTCAATATATACCTTGATGTTGCAGAAAAAAGACCATATATTTTTTTTAACCGATTTCCGAACTCTAAATGGGTGAATTTTGGCGAATTAAACGCCTTTCTAATATTCGCTCTCCGTCATTTTCTCAAACACCGAGTCAAATCAGCTCTGTTATTTTCCGTTTTTTTTCGACTGTTTTCCGTACCTTGGAGACATCATGCCTCGTCGGTGTGTTGTCGGAGGGTGTAACAACACGAACAGGGATGGATTCAAGTTGCACCAGTGGCCCAAAGATGCGAAAGTGGCAAGAAATCGGACGTTTGTTCCGCACACTTTACCGACGACAGAGATGGCAAGAATGTGTGGATGTCCTGCGACACTCAAAGCAGATGCATTTCCAACGATAAAGTCAAAGAAATCTGCCGCCAGACCCCCGTTGAATCTGCCGGAGTGTGTGAGCAATTCAGGGACAAAGGTCCTCGGTAGCACGGCAAGAAATGGCGGCAGTTTGTTCCCGCAGACGAGCGAGCTAAACCCCCTATCGACCCTAGCTTCCCTGGCCTGCTGACATCAACTTCAAAACTAGACAGATCAGCTTTCAGGAAAAGAGAGTGGATGAGGGTATGTCTACAGAATATATTAATTGGTGAAAACTGGGCTGTCTGCACTCTCAAAGTGCATGTTGTTGCCCAATGTATTTCATATGCTGTAAACCTAGTTCATAGTTGTTAGTTTCCTTTATGCCAAACAAACACATACCAATCGTTGGTTAGAAGGCGATCGCCGAATTCGTCCTCGCTTTCTCCCGTGTCGCTGGCTGTCGTGTCGTTTGCATACGGTTCAAACCGATATGGCTCAATAGCTTCAGTTTCTTCTTCAATTTCGTTTTCGCTACCTGCCTCCACACTACAACCATCCGTTTCAATACATGCATAATCTGTTGAATCGCTTAAGCCGCTGAAATCCGAGTCTGAATCCGAGCTAATGTCGCTATAGCTTGCTGTTCTTTCCGCCATGTTTGTTTGTGTTGGTTTCACTATGTGACGTCACAGGAAAATAGACGGGTGGTTAAAATCAGGCACTTTGAAGCTTTTTTTTAGGGATATTGCGTGATGGGTAAAATTTTGAAAAAAACGTCGAAAAATATAAAAAGCCACTGGGAACTGATTTTTAATGGTTTTAACAATTCTGAAATTGTGATAATGTTCCCCTTTAAGATGTTGATTCCAGCTGGTAATTGTTGCCTGGCACTAACTGATGTGTGTTTTAAAGCAGTGTTTTTCAACCACTGTGAGATACAGTCTGGTGTGCCGTGGGAGATTATGTCATTTCACCTAATTGGGTTAAACATTTTTTTTTTGTAAACCAGTAATTATAATCCGCAAATAACTTGGTTTTTTTTAGTGTCTGTACTGTCTTGAGTTCGGCAGAGTAACCGTGTAATACTCTTCCATATCAGTAGGTGGCAGCAGGTAGTTAATTGCTTTGTAGATGTCGGGAACAACAACGATGGTTTCACAATATTTAGATGACAGCGGAAGGCAGCGTACAGGTAAAAGGGTGTCTAATGCTTAAACCAAAAATAAACAAAAGGTGAGTGCCCCTAAGAAAAGGCATTGAAGTTTAGGGAAGGCTATGCCGAACGAAACTAAAACTGAACTGGCTACTAAGTAAACAAAAACAGAATGCTGGACGACAGCAAAGACTTACTGTGGAGCAAAGACGACGTCCACAATGTTTATCGGAACATGACATGACAATCAACAATGTCCACACCCTCGGATAAGCGGAAGAAGATGGATGGATGGATTCTGTTTTTATTTGCCATTTACCCAACGTGCCAACTTCACTGGTTTTGGGTTTTGTATATAGACACCATGTGTTTCCTTATCTTCAGTGTCTGCCTGTCAGGGACATTTTCTTCAGCTTCTTTTGACATTTTTAATACTTTTTTTTTTTTTAAACATTGCATGCCACTGTGTGTTCACACCCTTGTCAAGTCTTGAAAATAAATGATGTATATATGTTCTTTCAGCAAGTACAATTAACCATAACTCAAGGTACAATTCCAGCAATAAAACATCAGAATATTTGAATACTAAAGACGTACGTTCTCTTTCTATGCTTTGTGAGCGCTCGGGTGTCCGCGGCAGAGCTTGTGTCCCGTGCTGCAAGCCTGAAGCGGACCTACGGTTCCGTGTTTCCAATATGAATAATTTTAGGCTCCATGATGTAGCCACTGGTATGTCTGCTCCAAGGCAAAGGGAGGTTTTTCGCCTCTGGATGCTGTGGTTTCACTTGTGTATACTATCTGCTCCGAGAAGGAATCGCAAAGTCTGCAGTAGGGTTGTGTCATGACTTGGTCCTGGGTGTTTGCTTTTCCGGAATGCAACGGAAAGTTGGCTCGGGCGAGACGGGAATGTAAATACATGATTTATTTAATATATCAAAATAAAGTACAAACGAAAAGCGCGCACAGTGGCGGAGAACAAACTATGAAACCAAAAGACTATAGTATTAATAAACAAAACTTACTTGGCATGGACTAAAAGGAGCAGCATGAACGATGGACATGAAATCAAGTGTCAGAAATGTGCAGAGCACAATTGTGGGATGTCACCAGACAGACAAACTGAAAACAATGAACTTAAATACTACAGACATGATTAACGAAAACAGGTGCGTGACTCAAAACATGAAACAGGTGCGTGACGTGACAAGTGAAAACTAATGGGTTGCTATGGTGACAAACAAGAGTGCACAATGAGTCCAAACGTGGAACAGGTGAAACTAATGGGGTAATCATGGAAACAAGACAAGGGAGTGAAAAGCCAGAAACTAAAGAGTCCAATAACTAAACAAAACATGACTAAAACAAAACATGATTACACAGACATGACAGGTTGTCCTGATACCAATATTTTAATACTGGTACCGGTACCAAAATATATTTCGATATTTTTCGACACTTTTCGGTACTTTTCTAAATAAAGGAGACCACAAAAAAATGGCATTGTTGGCTTTATTTCAATAAAACAAATCTTATGGTACATTAAACATATGTTTATTATTGCAATTGAAGAACAATGTTGTCCTTAAATAAAATAGTGACCATTCTAGACAACTTGTCTTTTATTAATAAATAAACAAACAAAGGCTCCTAATATGTCTGCTTACATATGCAGTAACATATTGTGTCATTTTTCATTCTATTAGTTTGTCAAAATGATAAAGGACAACCTGTAAAAATTCATTATTAATCTACTTTTCCATTTCAACATGTTCTATCTACACTTCTGTTAAAATGTTATAATCACTTATTCTTCTGTTGTTTGGATGCTTTACATTAGTTTTGGATGATACCACACATTAAGGTATCGATCCGATACCAAGTAGTTACAGGATCATACATTGGTCATATTCAAAGCCCTCGTGTGTCCACGCTGCCAATGGAACTGGTGCTTTACAGAGAGTAAATGGGACAATGCAAAAGGAGGATTACCTCCAAATTCTTCAGAACAACCTAAAATCATCAGCCTTGGTCTTGCGCGCAGTTGGGTGTTTCAACAGGACTATGACCCCAAGCACACGTCAAAAGTGGTAAAGGAATGGCTAAATCAGGCAAGAATTAAGGTTTTAGAATGGCCTTCCCAAAGTCCTGACTTAAACGTGTGGACAATGCCGAAGAAACAAGTCCATGTCAGAAAACCCAACAAATTTAGCTGAACTGCACCAATTTTGTCAAGAGGAGTGGTCAAAAATTCAAGCAGAAGCTTGTGGATGGCTACCAAAAGCGCCTTATTGCAGTGAAACTTGCCAAGGGACATGTAAGCAAATATTAACATTGCTGTATGTATACTTTTGACCCTACAGATTTGCTCACATTTTCAGTAGACCCATAATAAATTCATAAAAGAACCAAACTTCATGAATGTTTTTTGTGACCAACAAGTATGTGCTCCAATCACTCTATCACAAAAAAAACAAGAGTTGTAGAAATGATTGGAAACTCAACACAACCATGACATTATGTTCTTTACAAGTGTATGTACGTGTGTATATGTGTATATTTATATGTACAGTATATATATATATATATATATATATATATATATATATATATATATATATATATATATATATATATATATATATATACATACATATATATATATATATATATATATATATATATATATATATATATATATATATATATATATATATATATATAATGTGTATATGTATATATGTTTATATATGTGTATATATGTATACATATATGCATGTATATATTTTGGTATATATATATATGTGTATATATATATGTATGTATATATGTATATGTACATATATTTATGTATATGTATATGTACGTATATGTATGTATATGTATATGTATATAAGTGTATATATGCATATATATGTGTATATAAGTATGTATATGTATGTATATATATATCTATGCATATATATGTGTATATATGTATGTATATAAGTATATGTATGTATATGTGTGTATATACAGTATGTGTATATATACAGTATATGTATGTATATATGTACATACATATATATATGTGTATATATGTATGTATATATATATGTGTATATATGTATGTATATAAGTATATGTATGTATATGTGTGTATATATGTGTATATATACAGTACATGTATGTATATATGTATATTTTTATATGTATATATATATATATATATATATATATATATATATATATATATGTGTATGTGTATATGTGTATATGTATGTGTATGTATATGTATGTATGTGTATGTGTATATGTATATATGTATGCATATGTATGGATATATGCATGTGTGTGGATATATATTTAATATTTAGATATATATCTTCTTTTTTTATCTTTTTTACTATTAATATTACCGTATTTTTTGGACTGTAAGTCGCAGTTTTTTTCATAGTTTGTAGTGCGACTTATACCCAGGAGCGACTTATGTGTGAAATTATTACCACATCAGCGTAAAATATCAAATAATATTATTTAGCTCATTCACGTAAGAGACTAGACGTAAAAGATTTCATGGGATGTAGCGATTAGGAGTGACAGATTGTTTGGTAAACGTATAGCATGTTCTATATGTTATAGTTATTTGAATGACTCTTACCATAATATGTTACGTTAACATACCAGTTGGTTATTTATGCCTCATATAACGTACACTTATTCAGCCTGTTGTTCACTATTCTTTATTTATTTTAAATTGCCTTTCAAATGTCTATTCTTGGTGTTGGCTTTTATCAAATACATTTCCCCCAAAAATGTGACTTATATATGTTTTTTTCCTTCTTTATTATGCATTTTCGGCCGGTGCGACTTATACTCCGGTGCGACTTATACTCCGAAAAATACGGTACTATATTATTGTGTATGCACCTTAGGGGATCTGCTCCAATCCCGTTGTTCTTTGAACCCGTTTACTGTAATAATGACAACAAAACTCTATTCTGTTCTATTAAATGTACACTTTTGACCACGACTGTATGCGCCAGCATTAGTGGAGCTCTTTAACGTGCTGGTAGTTGTTTTAATTGATTGGAAAGTGGTATAGTCTCTCTGTGGTGTAATGGCATCTTTGTTATAGACATACTCTCTCCACTAATTAGTATTCTTTTTCATTCTTTGTCCTGATAGGTGGTGTAATTACTATAACCACTGGGAGGTTGCAAGGCTTTTTTTAGTATCCGGGTGGGGAGGGAGTGAAATACACACCATGCTTCTGTTGAATCCAATACTCTCCTGTGTATCGCCGCTGATAAAAACCCCTGGAAATGACGGTTGAAAACTGTCACTGATTTGAAAACGACTCATTTAGATGTGTGCTCACACTTGGAGGTGATGTAGACACAATGTGGAACAGGTAGCGGTTCACCCCTGCATATAAAATGATAAAGTCGCCATTGGCCCCGACTGCCGGTGGATAAATCACCCCTAGATTTCTTTATAGCCTGTGCGTTTTCTTGAGCCGGGATTTTATCAGTGGGACTGCAATAGCTAAAACCACATATATCCCGAGGCAGGGACATGCCACGACTTTGCCTTCAGAGCATTTGGTTCTCACTTGAGGAATTCGTTTTTTTGATGAAGTGGCCCACCTTTACGATTACTGTAACGTATTATTTTCGGGTCTGCCTATGTCTGGCATTAAAATATTGTACACACCGCCCGTCGCTACTACCGATTGGATGGTTTAGTGAGGTCCTTGGATCGGCCCCGCGGGGGGTCTACTCAGGCTCTGGTGGAGGCCGAGAAGACGGTCAAACTTGACTAGCGGGTCGGCAACCCGTGACTCCGGAGCCGCATGCGGCTCTTTGATCACTCTGATGCGGCTCAGCTGCATACTTGCCAACCCCCCGATTTTCCCGGGAGACTTCCGGAATTCAGTGCCTCTCGCAGAAAACTCCCGGGATTAAAATCCTCCAATTTTTACCCTTACAATAATAATAAGGGTGCGCCATGATGGTACTGCATTTAGCGCCCTCTGCAATCTGTATTAACAGCGTGCCAGCCCAGCCTCTTGTTACATGCAACTTCTGCTTGCATGTAACAAGAGGCTGGGCTGGCATAAGGTTACACTGACGGTGGCCATATAAAACAACTTTAACACTCTTACTAATAATGCGCCACACTTTGAACCAAAACCCAACAAGAATGACAAACACATTTCGGGAGAACATCTGCACCTTAACACAACATAAACACAACAGAACAAATACCCAGAATCCCATGCAGCCCTGACTCTTCCGTGCTACATTATACACCCCTGCTACCACCAAACCCCGCCCCCACCCCAACCCTGCTCCCCCACACATCACCCCCCCCCCCCTCCCCCCACCGCCCCCCCTCTGTGCGGTTGAGGTGGGCGGGGTTTGGCAGCGGGGGTGTATAATGTAGCCCGGAAGAGTTAGGGCTGCATGGGATTCTGGGTATTTGTTCTGTTGTGTTTATGTTGTGATACGGTGCAGATGTTCTCCCGAAATGTGTTTGTCATTCTTGTTTGGTGTGGGTTCACAGTGTGGCGCATTATTAGTGAGAGTGTTAAAGTTTTTTATACAGCCACCGTCAGTGTAACCTGTGTGGTTGTTGACCAAGTATGCCTTGCTGTCACTTACAGCAATCAAAAGCCCCATACAACGTGTGGCTGGGCTGGCACGCTGGTTGTAGTGGGCGCTAAATGCTGTACCATCACGGCACGTTCGAGAGAACAGTTGCCTTGCATTTCGTAGTTTGCCGGAAAAATTGGGAGGGTTGACAAGCATGATGCTGTCAAGCGGCATTCATATAAAACCTGCGGGCCGCATTAACATTCAATTTTCATATTAAGGTGTGGGCCGCGTGTCTGAGACCCTTGGTTTATACATAGCCCAAAGCAAGAAAAAAAACTTTGTATGCAGTGTTATTTCATTTTAAATTTCAAAAGATTTTTGTGGCTCCCATTGTTTTCTTTAATTTGTGAAACTGGTCAAAATGGCTTTTTGACTGGTAAAGGTTGCCGACCCCTGATCTAGAGGAAGTAAAAGTCGTAACAAGGTTTCCGTAGGTGAACCTGCGGAAGGATCATTACCGGGAAATAGAAAGATGGAAGTCTCAGGGCTTTGGCGCGTGTGGCACGGCGGGCTCCGTGACCGACGTCGGCGCGTCCGGCGGGCCATGCGTCGAGGTTGATACACAGAAGTCTCAGGGCCTCGTGGCGGGGGCGGGGGGCAAGTTTCGGCCCGTTCCCCCCCCACCCCACTTGGCGCGCTCGGCACAGGCGGGCTCCGTGACCGACGGACGGGCTGCAGCCCGACGGTGGCGCGGTCCTGTCGATAACGCATATGTCTCAGGGCTTTGGGGCGGGTTTCGGCCCGCCCCTTGGCGTGTGTGGCACGGCGGGCTCTGCGACTGACGGCCGGGCTGCAGCCCTTTTCGAACAATGGACCGGCATCGGCTTCCGAGCGGGGGGTTTCGGGCACCCAACTCGCCTCCCTCCCACAGTTGGTACAAAATGCGGCTGCTAGACTTTTGACAAGAACAAGAACGTTTGATCATATTACGCCTATACTGGCTCACCTGCACTGGCTTCCTGTGCACTTAAGAAGTGACTTTAAGATTTTACTACTTACGTATAAAATACAAAACGGTCTAGCTCCGTCCTATCTTGCCGATTGTATTGTACCATACGCCATACTTGCCAACCTTGAGACCTCCGAATTCGGGAGATTGGGGGAGAGGGTTTGGTGGTAGCGGGGGTGTATATTGTAGGGTCCCGGAAGACTTAGTGCTGCAAGGGATTCTGGGTATTTGATCTGTTGTGTTTATGATGTGTTACGGTGCGGATGTTCTCCCGAAATGTGTTTGTCATTCTTGTTCGGTGTGGGTTCACAGTGTGGCCCATATTTGTAACAGTATTAAAATTGTTTATACCGCCACCCTCATTGTGACCTGTGTGACTGTTGACCAAGTATGCCTTGCACAAGCGTGTGCAAAAGCCGCATGTATTACGTGACTGGGCCGGCACGCTGTTTGTACAGAGGTTAAGCGGACGTGACGACAGGTTGTAGAGTACGCTAAAGGCAGTGCCTTTAAGGCACGCCCCCAAAATTGTTGTACGGGTGGAAATCGGGAGAAATTCGGGAGAATGGTTGCGCCGGGAGATTTTCGGGAGGGGCACTGAAATTCGGGAGTCTCCCGGGAAAATAGGGCGGGATGGCAAGTATGCCATATGTCCCGGCAAGAAATCTGCGTTCAAAGAACTCCGGCTTATTAGTGATTTCCAGAGCCCCAAAAAAGTGAGCGTTTTCTATTCGGGCTCCAGTACTATGGAATGCCTTCCCGGTAACAGTTAGAGATGCTACCTCAGTAGAAGCATTTAAGTCCCATCTTAAAACTCATTTGTATACTCTAACCTTTAAATAGACCCCTTTTTTTAGACCAGTTGATCTGCCGTTTATTTGATTTTCTCCCTTGTGGAAGGGAGAGCACAGGTCCGTTGGCCATGGATGAAGTGCTGGCTGTCCAGAGTCAGGACCCGGTGCATCGGTTGGGGACATCTCTGCGCTGCTGACCCGTCTCCGCTCGGGATGGTCTCCTGCTGGCTCCACTATGGACTGGACTCTCACTACTATGTTAGATCCACTATGGACTGGACTTTCACAATATTATGCCGGACCCACTCGACGTCCATTGCATCCGGTCTCCCCTAGACCTCTCCAAGGTTTCTCATAGTCATTCACATTGAAATCCCACTGGGTTGTGAGTTTTTCCTTGCCCTTATGTGGGCTCTGAACCGAGGATGTCGTTGCGGCTTGTGCAGCCCTTTGAGACACTTGTGATTTAGGGCCATATAAATAAACATTGATTGACTGATTGACCATTCTCAGGACTGACGAAACGCAACCGTGGGTTTACCCATAGTGATGTAATTCACAGCTGGGCCCACCAGAGACAGGCTTTTATTCTGGCAGGAGTGCAGAGAGACAGATATAGATGGAATATAAGTGAGTTGGAGGTATAGGGAAAAGGTTTCAAGCTGAGTGAAATGGATATACTCTCCGGGAATAAACGCCGTGAGAAGAGCCTCCATGGGACGATCTATATTTGTGAATCTCTCGCATCTAGCCGGAAGATAAACAACGCCTTGGATGACTGCAGGCGTACTGGTGGGTCACCGTGTTTTGTGTTAGCGCGGGGAAGGCATAAACATCAATAACGACAGCCGCGCTAAGCAACAGTGTTGCAGATAAACCCGCGTCTCTTGCCCCCAAGGAGCCGAGGCATTCAGGGAGACTGGCTATGACTCATTGACGGGCTATAATGACCACACATGCCCATTAACGAGTGCATAGCGTGGGCTCCCACCCCGAACACCACGTAGGTGAAAGCTGCTTGTTTGTGACAGGCTCAAACCTGATGTGCATCTAACGAGCCCCTTGGTATATTTTGCTTAGGAGCATCGGGCCTATTCACCTGTCTGAGGGAATTCTCAAGTCTGGAGCTTGATGGATGATGAACTTCCGGAGGACACAAATCAATCAATGTTGATGCAGTTTGACCATTAGCAAACGCAATCATAGCATGTACACACTGCAAAAACTGCAATCTAATTAAGATTAAATATCTCAAAAAAGGGTGATATTTGCATATTGTCTGTCTGATAAGATAAGTTTTCTCACTAAGCAGATTTGATGTTAGTGTGTTTACTTGTTTTAAGGGTTTTGGTCCTAAATGATCTCAGTAAGATATTACAGCTTGTTGCTGAGATTTGATGACCTATATTGAGTAAAACATGCTTGAAACTAGAATGTCAACTGTTGCAAAGCTGTGTCATCAACACTCACAAGTATAAAACTACTTTTTTAAAGAAATAATTTCTTATTTCAAGCATGAAAAAAAAAATCATGTCTCATAATTAAAACAGATGACAGCCAAATGGACATTGCTGTTTTATTTTCAATGAAACGAGAGAAAATACGTACTCATATAGTAGTGCAGTTGGCACAGTACAGTAAATCCATCCATCCATCCATCCATCTTCTTCCGCTTATCCGAGGTCGGGTCGCGGGGGATGCAGCCTAAGCAGGGAAGCCCAGACTTCCCTCTCCCCAGCCACTTCGTTCAGCTCTTCCTGTGGGACCCCGAGGCGTTCCCAGGCCAGCCGGGAGACATAGTCTTCCCAACGTGTCCTGGGTCTTCCCCGCGGCCTCCTACCGGTCGGACGTGCTCTAAACACCTCCCTAGGGAGGCGTTCGGGTGGCATCCTGACCAGATGCCCGAACCACCTCATCTGGCTCCTCTCCATGTGGAGGAGCAGCGGCTTTACTTTGAGCTCCCCTCGGATGACAGAGCTTCTTACCCTATCTCTAAGGGAGAGCCCCGCCACCCGGCGGAGGAAACTCATTCCAGCCGCTTGTACCCGTGATCTTGTCCTTTCGGTCATAACCCAAAGCTCATGACCATAGGTGAGGATGGGAACGTAGATCGACCGGTAAATTGAGAGCTTTGCCTTCCGGCTCAGCTCCTTCTTCACCACAACGGATCGATACAGCGTCCGCATTACTGAAGACGCCGCACCGATCCGCCTGTCGATCTCACGATCCACTCTTCCCTCACTCGTGAACAAGACTCCGAGGTACTTGAACTCCTCCACTTGGGGCAAGATCTCCTCCCCAACCCGGAGATGGCACTCCACCCTTTTCCGGGCGAGAACCATGGACTCGGACTTGAAGGTGCTGATTCTCATCCCAGTCGCTTCACATTCGGCTGCGAACCGATCCAGTGAGAGCTGAAGATCCTGGCCAGATGAAGCCATCAGGACCACATCATCTGCAAAAAGCAGAGACCTAATCCTGCAGCCACCAAACCAGATCCCCTCAACGCCTTGACTGCGCCTAGAAATTCTGTCCATAAAAGTTATGAACAGAATCGGTGACAAAGGGCAGCCTTGGCGGAGTCCAACCCTCACTGGAAACGTGTCCGACTTACTGCCGGCAATGCGGACCAAGCTCTGGCACTGAGTATACAGGGAGCGGACTGCCACAATCAGACAGTCCGATACCCCATACTCTCTGAGCACTCCCCACAGGACTTCCCGAGGGACATGGTCGAATGCCTTCTCCAAGTCCACAAAGCACATGTAGACTGGTTGGGCAAACTCCCATGCACCCTCAAGGACCCTGCCGAGAGTATAGAGCTGGTCCACAGTTCCACGACCAAGACCAGTAAACTGACAGTTAATATTTAAACATTTCACATTTGACATTTCTAACAATTTTGAACAGAAATAGTTCATGCACATTCAGATGAATTCTTCAAAATTACGATTCAAATTTTTTTTGGCCGGGCTGTAAATATGCGCACTAATTGACTGAAAGAGCACGCACTTGGCGCGATGATGTCATGTTATCGATGGAAAAATGCATTTTTTAGACAATATGATTTGCCTGAGCGGCTAGTAGACCCCGAGAGTAACAACCGGTTGCCTTGTTGCCTTTCCATTAAGAACAATACATTTGTTTTTAGTATAAATTTGCTGGTTTCAAGAAATGTAATGCCAAGCGCATATCATTATGTCAAGATAATGGCACTAGCATTTACCGTATTTTTCGGACTATAAGTCGTAGTTTTTTTCATAGTTTGGCCGGGGGTGCGACTTATACTCAGGAGCGACTTATGTGTGAAATTATTAACATATTACCGTACAAATATCAAATAATATTATTTAGCTCATTCACGTAAGAGACTAGACCAGGGGTCGGCAACCCACGGCTCTAGAGCCGCATACGGCTCTTTAGCGCCGCCCTAGTGGCTCTCTGGAACTTTTTCAAAAATGTATGAAAAATGGAAAAAGATGAGGGGAAAAACAATCTATTTTTTGTTTTAATATGGTTTCTGTAGGAGGACAAACATGACACAAACCTCCCTAATTGTTATAAAGCACACTGTTTATATTAAACATGCTTCACTGATTCGTGCCGTTTTGTCCTACTAATTTTGGAGGTCCTTGAACTCACCGTAGTTTGTTTACATGTATAACTTTCTGGGACTTTCTAGGACGTGTTTTATGCCACTTCTTTTTCTGTCTCATTTTGTCCACCAAGCTTTTAAGGTTGTGCATGAACCCACAAAGGTGAGTTTTGTTGATGTTATTGACTTGTGTGGAGTGCTAATCAGACATATTTGGTCACTGCATGACTGCAAGCTAATCGATGCTAACATGCTATTTAGGCTAGCTATATGTACATATTGCATCATTATGCCTCATTTGTAGCTATATTTGAGCTCATTTAGTTTCCTTTAAGTCATATTAATTAAATTTATATCTCATGACACACTATCTGTATGTAATATGGCTTTTAATTTTTTGCGGCTCCAGACAGATTCGTTTTTGTATTTTTGGTCCAATATGGCTCTTTCAACATTTTGGGTTGCCGACCCCTGGACTAGACGTATAAGATTTCATGGGATTTAGCGATTAGGAGTGACAGATTGTTTGGTAAACGTATAGCATGTTCTATATGTTATAGTTATTTGAATGACTCTTACCATAATATGCTACGCTAACATACCAGTTGGTTATTTATGCCTCATATAACGTACACTTATTCAGCCTGTTGTTCACTATTCTTTATTTATTTTAAATTGCCTTTCAAATGTCTATTCTTGGTGTTGGGTTTAATCAAATAAATTTCCCCAAAAATGCGACTTATATATGTTTTTTGTCCTTCTTTGTTATGCATTTTCGGCCGGTGCGACTTATACCCCGGAGCGACTTATACTCCGAAAAATACGGTACTTAACTTAAGAATATTCTTCAACATATTGATTAAAAAGGTTTTTTTTTTCTACCAAGGAAAGTGCAGTTGTTATTAGTGAGAATATACTTATTTTAAGGTATTTTTGGGTTAATTGAAGTTAGCTAATTTTACTTGTTTTGGAAAGTCTTGACAAGCCCAATTTTCTTGTTCTATTTGTCATGTCTGTGTGATCATGTTTTGTTTTAGTCATGTTCGGTTTTGTTTTTGGACTTTTTGTGCACTTTTGTTTTGTTTTGTCACCATAGCAACCATTAGTTTTCACCTGTCACGTCACGCACCTGTTTTCTTTAATCATGTCTATAGTATTTAAGTTCATTGTTTTCAGTTTGTCGTTCTGGTGACACCCCCGCGTTTATGCTACTGCACACTCTCCACACCCTTATGACCCTTGCTGCTCTTTTATCATGCCGGTTCCATGCCAAGTAAGTTTTTGTTTATTAAGCCACAGTTAGTGTTTTGTTTAATTGTTCATAGTTTCTGCCAATGTGCAAGTTCTGTGTTTATAGTCTAGTTTTGTACCTCCGCCCCTGTGCGCGCCTTTTGTTTGATCCTTTTTTTGTAGTTATAGTGTTTAAATAAATCATGTATTTACCTTCACGCCACATCTGGTCCAATTCACTTGCACCTCGGGAAAACAAACCAAGCCAAAGTCCCAGTCTTGACACTATTGGCAGATAAGTTTGCTTAGTTCAAGAAAAATACCCCTCATTTTTGTATTTTTTTTTTTCTTGTTTTTGAACACTGACTTTTTGTAGTGCATAATGTCATGGCTGTCTTGAGTTTCCAATAATTGTTATTTCTTTGTGATAGAGTGATTGGAGCACATACTTGTTGGTCACAAAAACAACGTTCATGAAGTTTGGTTCTTTTATGAATTTATTGTGGGTCTACTGAAAATGTGAGCAAAATCTGCTGGGTCAAAAGTATACCGTATTTTTCGGAGTATAAGTCGCACCGGAGTATAAGTCGCACCTGCCGAAAATGCATAATAAAGAAGGAAAAAAACATATATAAATCGCACTATGAAAAAAACTGCGACTTATAGTCCGAAAAATACGGTACATACAGCAATGTTAATATTTGGTTACATGTCCCTTGGAAAGTTTCACTGCAATAAGGCGCTTTTGGTAGCCAGAAAAAAAAGCATAAAGGCATGCAAATGCAGCTCTTAACTCATTTGATGCAACAAGCTACAGGAGGAAAGGGATTTATACGACCCTGGATCTCGCATGAGACCAAGAGGAGGGGTTAATGATTTTGCAATGCAGTGTGAATGAGGGAAAGCTCCACTCTACATAGCAACTGATGCTGTGGTCAAAGTTGGAATGGTGGCTGAAGTGGATAATACGCTCCCGCAATTTGTCATGTTTCGTGTGTCAGGTAAACCGCAACAAATAGTGCCTTTTGAATCTGTATTTCTTACCGTATTGTCATTCAAACCCTTTTCTAATAACAATTCTACACTCGCTGAAATTAAGTTCTCACTTTGACTTTTGATTCCCAAGCAGGTTTTCCATTAGTTTGTTGGTAAACAACGATAATAATAATAATAAAAAGAATAGAAACTGTAAAATTGTCATGACGCGGCCCTCCAAGGGCTTTGGTATCTGCGATGTGGCCCAGGATGAAAATGAGTTTGACGCCTTTGTGCTAAAAGATGCATTTAACAAATTAAAATCCCTTGCTAATTAATAAAGTATTTAATCAATTGTTATGCCCATCTCCAAAACAGGTTTAAGAATGTGTTTTTTTAAGCAAAAATGTGAAGAAAAAAATAATAATCTAGTTTGTTGTTATCCAGTTGGACAACACTTGGACAGGAAAGACTACGAGACATTTAAAAATACCGTATTTTTCCGACTCTAAGGCGCACTTAAAATCCTTTCATTTTATAACCCGGTGCGCCTAATGTGCGGAATAATTTTAGTTGTGCTTGCCGACCTCAAAGCTATTTTACTTGGTGCATGGTGTAATGATACGTGTGGCCAGTAGATGGCAGTCACACATAAGAGATACATGCAGACTGCAACATGACTCAAGTAAACAACACCAACATGTTATATGTTCCATTGAAAATATAGAACATTACACGAGGCGCTCAAAAATCTATCAAAATGTTTTAGTACGACTTTGGTAAGCGATGAAGCCGCACCGCTTGATGGATTGTACTGTGCTTCAACATAGGAGTATTATTATGGTGTGTGTATAAGGTAAGGCTTATTATCTGGGGTTTTGTTTCGCAATATTATTTAAAAGCAACTTTTTTTTTACCTTCTGGTACCTGCTAAACTGTATTTGAGATCTGCATAAGTCCTGAAAATCTTCTTGTTATGGGACATTCATCCATACTTGCCAACCCTCCCGGATTTTCCAGGAGACCCTCGAAATTCAGCGCCTCTCCCGAAAATCTCCCGAAATTCAGGCGGAGTTGGAGGCCACGCCCCCTCCAGCTCCATGCGGACCTGAGTGACGTGTTGACAGCCTGTTCACACGTCCGCTTTCCCACAATATAAACAGCTAATGATCGAAGGCGAGTTCTTGGTTTCTTATGTGGGTTTATTGTTAGGCAGTTTCATTAACGTCCTCCCAGCGCGGTAATAACACACAACAACAGCAGTCAAGTTTTTGTCTACCGTAAAGCAGTTTGTCTGCCGTAAACAGCAATGTTGTGACACTTTTAAACAGGACAATACTGCCATCTACTGTACATGCATATGTGACCCACCCATAATGTGTCACATTTTTGTGTTTATTTATTAATTTTAATTTGTGATTTGAATTCGTTTTTGGAGCTGTAATTACACATTTGTCAGTATTCACATTGGTTAGTAGGGGGCAGTAGGGTGTTTCTTCCCAATTGAATGCTATCACCTGCAGACCGGAAGTGTCTTGTCATTCTGATGAGCGCGACCAGTCTGTGAACAATTTAAACGTCCTGTGTGCTTTTTCCTCCTGTATAACAGGTTAGTTTTGGTGAATCAACTCACTGAATAATATCCATGTGATCTTTATAAGTTTAAGTACACATTCTGATGGTGGAGCCTAACTCTAAAGTGTTTGTGAGTCGTAGTTTGTATTTGTGAATGAATCCAGTGCACAGCTGCAGTAATCAATACAAAAAGGCGACGTGAGTGCGCAATGTTTATATAGGAATTTCTGATCCTAATTCAGACTCCCAAATTAGAGCTCCCGTTTTCTTATTGATTTTATAATGTATATTTGTATAATGTGTGTGTTCTGAAATAGTGACAGAGAATAAAACAAGGATGGACAATTCAACCCTTAACTCAACAATGAATAGATGAGTGTTATGTGTGTGTATATGAGTAAATAAATGAACACTGAAATTCAAGTATTTCTTTTATATATATATATATATATATATATATATATATATATATATATATATATATATATATATATATATATATATATATATATATATGTAATAAAATATATATATATATATATATATATATATATATAGCTAGAATTCACTGAAAGTCAAGTAGTTCTTATATATATATATATATATATATATATATATATCTTAACCACGCCCCCCGCCCCAACCCCCCACACCCACCTCCCAAAATTGGAGGTCTCAAGGTTGGCAAGTATGCATTCATCCTCCGCTGTTGCCATTTTTAATATAAAGTAGTGTAAAGTTCTTACTTATATCTGTCAGTAAACTCGCCATGAAAGCGCTAAAACATACCGGTGTCGTGAGTTTACATTATTCACCCAAGGAACTTTAGTTATTAGAGAGTTTGAGTTGGGTGGTTTTTCACGGGACACAATTCAATTCATAAAAAAAAAATGAAGTAATATGACCCGTGTAATATGACTGTCAAAGGATTGGGTCCAATCTAATTTATTAATCAGTCCTGTTGTATTGTGGATGCTTTCAAGCCTCCTTGCACAGTACTTGAAACTGTCACCCGTACCACCTGAGCAGCGTCAGAAAAACGTCAGTGAAGATCTTAGTCCTCAGGTAGCTTTTGTGAAGTACTTCTCCCTGCGTTGCCATATTTCTCTCTAAGCCTCCATGAGCTTGTTAGGATTCTCTGTCACGTCCCATCTTGGCTAAGCTCCCCCAAAATAGGGCCGGGGAATGCGGGCTTCAGTTCTTTCAAAGTAGTCATTGAGAAAACAATTTATGATGCAAGGCGAGTGTGAACATCAAATCACATGGCGATATCAGATTGTAACGCTATGCTAAAAGCACTCAAATCGAGAGAAAAACGACTAAATAATCACGTTCCGACGACCAAAGGTCTTATGCGCTTAATGTCTAATAGTTTGTGACAATGCAGAACAAGACAAACTGTATGTAGTTTGTATAGAACTCGTCTGTTAGGTTTAATTAGTGGCCAGCTTTGATAGCGTCACACTGATCTAACGATCCGTCCTCATTACAGATGTCCGATAATTATCGGCCGATAAATGCTCTAAAATTTCTTGCCGTGACATATGGTACAACTAACTAAGGGGCCTTATCTTATTACCATATTTTTCGGACTATAAGTCCCAGTTTTTTTCATAGTTTGGCCGGGCTTCAATGCGATTTATATATGTTTTTTTTCCTTCTTTATTATGCATTTTCGGCAGGTGCGACTTATACTCCGGTGCGACTTATACTCCGAAAAATACGGTATGTACTCAAACTGAAATACCACTATTTAATTAAACGTGGTGGTTTGCTTTCTCCAAGATGAATATAAACATTCACCACATGCAAAACATAATATGAGTTAATTAATTCACTTCGTCGTCAACATGAGTGAGTTGCCACAGATCCTGGGAGTCCTTTGCGTCCCTTTGTGGCGCATCACGCCGCTGATGATGATGCAGCCTTGTTCAAGTCAGCAGGTATCCTTCGCCAAATCCTGCTCAGTGAGAGAGCCCGGACAGGAGGTAGGCAGAAGCACGGAGGGTTGGATAAGATGGATCACATGAGAACAACACAAGCAGACTGTAAATGAGGATGGGAGCAGACAACTGGGGGGTTGGGGGGGTGCAGCGAGGACAGGATGGCGGCCGGGGTAAGGCGAGGACCCGATTTAACGGCTCTGCCCTGAGCTACCGTGAGGATATTATGGGATTCATCATGATGGACTGACTGACAGCCATCTACATCCACTGACATCGCTGAGGAAGAGACAGGGGCAGATTCATTGGCTCTACTTTCCTGTACAGATTGTCCAGACATGAGGCCTCCTGCAGGATGCATTTAAAAGACTAGGGTTGTATGGTATACCGGTACTATACTAGTACCGTGAATCATATTCGGTATTATGCAGCCTCTAAAAAGTACCGTTTTTTTTTTACCGGCATGAGGGTGCGTCTTCGTCACGTCATGACATTGCTGGTTTTTCGAGCAGAGGAGCATGTTCGGCAGCGCACAATCACAGAGTACTTACAAGCAGACACAGTGTGTAGACAGAAAAGGGAGAACAGACGCATTTTTGGCTTAAAAACTAACGATAAAGGTGAAGCTATAACACTGAAACGCCCTCAGGAAGAGGTGCTTTAGGACACCATCCGCAGTCTGCAGTGTTTTAGCTACTTCTAAATCACTAATCCTCGCCTCCATGGCTGACAAATAAAGTGAGTTTCTTACAAGTATCGTCCCTGCAGGACGAGGAATAGCTAAAAATGCTTCACTACACACCGTATGAGGCTACAAAAGCTCACTGGCGTCACAATGTAAACAAACGCCCACTGTAATGATACCAAGTACAGGAGCGTTTTCTAATCGATACTACTATGTTATGTTATGTTATTTTCATTTATTATGCGCCCCCCCAACCAACTGTTACATCAGCCCAGTGCAGCCTGAGTAGAGAAACAAAAAAACAGAAACAGAGACTGAGACACAAAAAGGAATCTAAAATAAGCATTTAAGACACACAATGAACACATAAATCAAAAGTAATCTGCGGTAAAGAGGTGAGGTACTATGATTACATTGATATTTTTTAGCATCACAAAATGTTTTTTCTTTTTTTTTTAATGTATAATATGTTGATAAACTCAGTATATATGTCCCAGGACACACAAGAACTTAAATTGTATGATCCGGGAACTACTTGGTATCGGATCGATACCTAAATGTGTGGTATCATCCAAAACTAATGGAAAGTATCCAAACAACAGAAGAATAAGTGATTATTACATTTTAACAGAAGTGTAGATAGAACACGTTGAAATGGAAAATAACCAGATATTAACAGTAAATGAACAATTAGATTAATAATCAATTTTTACAGTTTGTCCATCATAATTTTGACAAAATACAATGATAAATGACACAATATGTTACTGCATACGTCAGCAGACAATTTAGGAGCCTTTGTTTGTTTACTTACTACTAAAAGACAAGTTCTCTAGTAAGTTCACTATTTTATTTAAGACCAAAATTGTTCTTTGATTGCAATAAAAAACATATTCACATATGAGTTCATACCAAAGACTATAAAAATGGGAGCCATTACCTCCCTGCTTGACACTCAGCATCAATAATTGGAATTGGGGGTTAAATCACCCAAAATGATTCCCGGGCGCGGCCACCGCTGCTGCTCACTGCTCCCCTCACCTCCCAGGGGGTGATCAAGGGTGATGGGTCAAATGCAGAGGATAATTTCGCCACACCTAGTGTGTCTGTGACAATCATTGATACTTTAACTTTAACTTGATATGTTTAATGTACCCTAAGATTGTTTGTTATAATTGTCATGTCTGTGTAATCATGTTTTGTTTTAGTCATGTTTTGTTTTGTTTAGTTATTGGACTCTTTAGTTTCTGGCTTTTCACTCCCTTGCCTTGTTTCCATAGTTACCCATTAGTTTCACCTGTTCCACGTTTGGACTCATTGTGCACTCTTGTTTGTCACCATAGCAACCCATTAGTTTTCACCTGTCACGTCACGCACCTGTTTCACGTTTTGAGTCACGCACCTGTTCTCACCAATCGTGTCACTGTTATTTAAGCCTACCTTTGTTCATCACTCGTTCTGCCTGCATTGGCTTTATGCCACACCGGTTCATGTCTCTTTCTGACCAAGTAAGTTTCCTAGTCCATGCCATAGCTTCTGATCTATTTAGCAACTTCACTTGTGTTTTAGGCACGCTTGCCTTTTTTGTTGTATTTTTGTGTTTGTGGGAGTGAGTGATTTATGTTAAATAAATCCAGGCTTACCTTCACGCTGTCGTCCGGAGCCGTTTTTTGCGTTGGAAGAACAACCCCGCAGCAAGCTGCGACCCCCCCATCTGACAATAATAAAGCCAGTAACGCCCATTTTTGTGGTCCCCCTTATTTAGAAATGTACCGAAGGGTATCGAAATACGTTTTGGTATTGGTACTAAAATATTGGTATCGGGACAACCCTACATCTTCTGATTGGGGTTATGACAAGTGTCCTTATTATGCATGTATTTCCTTATCACAGATCAATGACATATTACAGGTCATTGACTTCCACAAATGGGCTTTTAAAGCCTCGAAGCAAAATTCTTCAAAAATAAATTCCGGTATGACAGCAGCGGTGCCATTCCAATACGTTTTGAATATCCTCTTGAGTAATTCTGATGAACAACATCTGATCCGGAGCTAATATCCATTTTAATTTGCTGCAGATACACAACGTCTGCACTGAGGTCATCCTATTGATTTAATGTACGCCGCCTCGGTGGGAGAAATGGCTTTCATTGACGTGGCGCCGCGTTGCATTTTAAATTGATTTTTTTGCAGGAGGACAATCTTTTTCTGTACAATCTGTACACAGCCGGCGAATCTTTCACGCAAATTAGTCGCGTTTTGTTGCGACTCCGGCTGCGGGAGACGAGTCGTTCAGGTGAAGGTTCGATGGACCGTAGAAGTGTCCTTGTTGCAAGCCACTTGTCATTGTGGAGTTGAGGAGCAGCAGGAAGGTCTTACCTCCGTTGCAAAAAGGAAACTTGGATGGGGCATTCAATTTTCTGCTTGAGTAGATCTACACTATATTGCCAAAAGTATTTGGCCACCCATTCAAATGATGAGAATCGGGTGCCCTACTTACTCAAATCAAGCACTTAGGCATGGAGACAGTTTCTACAAACATTGGTGAAAGAATGGGCCGCTCTCAGTGATTTCCAGTCATAGGATGCTACCTCTGCGACAAATCCAGTCGTGAAATTTCCTCTGCTCCTAAATATTCCAAAGTCAACTTTATTATAAGAAAAGTGAAGAGTTTGGGAACAACAGCAACTCAGCCACCAAGTGGTAGGCCACGTAAACTGACAAGGGAGGGGTCAGCGGATGCTGGAGCGCATAGTGCAAAGACTTTCTGCACGGTCAGTTGCTACAGAGCTCCAAACTTCATGTGACCCTCCAATTAGCCCACGTACAGTACGCAGAGAGCTTCATGGAATGGGTTTCCATGGCCGAGGAGCAGCAGGAAGGTCTTACCTCCCTTGCAAAAGGGAAACTTGGATGGGTAATTTAATTTTCTGCTTGAGTAGATCTACACTATATTGCCAAAAGTATTTGGCCACCCATTCAAATGATGAGAATCGGGTGCCCTACTTACTCAAATCAAGCACTTAGGCATGGAGACAGTTTCTACAAACATTGGTGAAAGAATGGGTTGCTCTCAGTGATTTCCAGCGTAGAACCTGTGCGACAAATCAAGTCATGAAATTTCCTCTGCTCCTAAATATTCCAAAGTCAACTTTATTATAAGAAAAGTGAAGAGTTTGGGAACAACAGCAACTCAGCCACCAAGTGGTAGGCCACGTAAACTCACAGAGAGGGGTCAGCGGATGCTAAAGCGCATAGTGCAAAGACTTTCTGCACGGTCAGTTGCTACAGAGCTCCAAACTTCATGTGACCCTCCAATTAGCCCACGTACAGTACGCAGAGAGCTTCATGGAATGGGTTTCTAAGGCCGAGTAGCTGCATCTAAGCCATACATCACCAAGTCCAATGCAAAGCGTGGGGTCCCCAACCTTATTTTGCACCCCGGACCGGTTTAATGTAGGCATTATTTTCAGGGACCGGCTTGCATGAAAAATACAACTCACTACAACGTTGAATTAGTGGGAGCCCTGGCTTGTCTACAAACTGTCACATGTATATTTTGTATGTTCATTGATGTGCATTGTATCATGTCACAAAGTTACAACAAATATAACAAATGGCAACTTCCTATCGGGAGTTTTATTGTACATCTACAGTATAAACAAGCTTATTTATTGGTGTGTCTATCAATCAATCAATCAATCGATGTTTATTAATACAGCCCTAAATCACAAGTGTCTCAAAGGGCTGCACAAGCCACAGCGACATCCTCAGTTCAGAGCCCACACAAGGGCAAGGAAAAACTCACAACCCAGTGGGATGTCGATGTGAATGACTATAAGAAACCTTGGAGAGGACCGGATGCAATGAACGTTGAGTGGGTCTAGCATAATATTGTGAAAGTCCAGTCCATTGTGGATCTAACATAATAATGAGAGTCCAGTCCATAGTGGATCTAACATAATAGTGAGAGTCCAGTCCATAGTGGATCCAACATAATAGTGAGAGTCCAGTCCATAGTGGGTCCAACAGGAGACCATTCCGAGCGGAGACGGGTCAGCAGCGCAAAGATGTCCCCAACCGATGCACAGGCGAGTGGTCCACCCCGGGTCCCGACTCTGGACAGCCAGCACTTCATCCATGGCCACTGGACCTGTGCCCCCCCCCCCCTTCCACAAGGGAGAGGGGGACAGAAAATAAAATAAACGGCAGATCAACTGGTCTAAAAAGGGGGTATATTTAAAGGCTAGAGTATACAAATGAGTTTTAAGATGGGACTTAAATGCTTCTACTGAGGTAGCAGCTCTAACTGTTACCGGGAGGGCATTCCATAGTACTGGAGCCCCAATAGAAAACTCTCTATAGCCCGCAGACTTTTTTTGGGCTCTGGGAATCACTAATAAGCCGGAGTTCTTTGCTACAGAGCTTCAAACTTCATGTGACCTTCCAATTACCCCACGTACAGTACGCAGAGAGTTTCATGGAATGGCCGAGCAGCTGCATCTAAGCCATATATCACCAAGTGCATAGCAAAGCGTGGGATTCTCTGGACTAATGAATCACGCGTTTCCACCTGGCAATTTGATGGACCAGTCTGGGTTAGGAGGTTGCCAGGAGAACGCTACATTTCGGACTGCATTGTGCCGAGTGTGAAATTTGGTGGAGGAGGAATTATGATGCGGGGTTGTTTTTCAGGAGTTGGGCTTGGTCCCTTAGTTCCAGTGAAAGGAACGTTGAATGCTCCAGGATACCAAAACATTTTGTACAATTCCATGGGATGGCACTTCAAGCATTCGACCGTGTCCCTCGGGAAGTCCTGTGGGGAGTGCTCAGAGAGTATGGGGTATCGGACTGTCTGATTGTGGCAGTCCGCTCCCTGTATGATCAGTGCCAGAGCTTGGTCCGCATTGCCGGTAGTAAGTCGGACACGTTTCCAGTGAGGGTTGGACTCTGCCAAGGCTGCCCTTTGTCACCGATTCTGTTCATAACTTTTATGGACAGAATTTCTAGGCGCAGTCAAGGCGTTGAGGGGATCTGGTTTGGTGGCTGCAGGATTAGGTCTCTGCTTTTTGCAGATGATGTGGTCCTGATGGCTTCATCTGGCCAGGATCTTCAGCTCTCACTGGATCGGTTCGCAGCTGAGTGTGAAGCGACTGGGATGAGAATCAGCACCTCCAAGTCCGAGTCCATGGTTCTCGCCCGGAAAAGGGTGGAGTGCCATCTCCGGGTTGGGGATGAGATCTTGCCCCAAGTGGAGGAGTTCAAGTACCTCGGAGTCTTGTTCACGAGTGAGGGAAGAGTGGATCGTGAGATCGACAGGCGGATCGGTGCGGCGTCTTCAGTAATGCGGACGCTGTATCGATCCGTTGTGGTGAAGAAGGAGCTGAGCCGGAAGGCAAAGCTCTCAATTTACCGGTCGATCTACGTTCCCATCCTCACCTATGGTCATGAGCTTTGGGTTATGACTGAAAGGACAAGATCACGGGTACAAGCGGCCGAAATGAGTTTCCTCCGCCGGGTGGCGGGGCTCTCCCTTAGAGATAGGGTGAGAAGCTCTGGTGGCCAAATACTTTTGGCAATATAGTGTATGTATGTGTGTGTGTGTGTGTGTGTAAGATAATGTATGGGGGTCATGTGATCTACACATCTCCGGTGAGACTTGATGCTAGAAGTACAGTGGACGAGCAGATGGACGAATGGATGGGCCGGCTGATGAATGGATGAACAGATAGCAGGGATAGGGAAGAACGGATGATATGTGCGAGTGTTATTCTGCCCAGCTCCGGCTCAGGTCCCCGGCATCGACAAGCTGTCCATAGCTCACTGTGATTTAGAGACTTTACACCAGAGAGCCAGTCTTGAGTTATGACATTTCTCTCTCCACCTCACGCTCTGTTCTTGGCCTCGCCGTATTTCTTTATTTGGTTTGATTCAACCGTCCTTGCAATATTTGCTGACACGCGATTTTGTTTCCCTTAGCTGTGATCAATATACCGTATTTTTCAGACTACGAGGCGCACTTAAAAATCCTTTCATTTTCTCATAACTCGACAGTGCCCCTTAAAACCCGGTGCGCCTAATGTACGGAATAATTTTGGTTGCGCTTACCGACCTCGAAGCTATTTTATTTGGTGCATGGTGTTAATGATAAGTGTGAACAGTAGATGGCAGTCACACATAAGAGAAACGTGTAGGCTGCAATATGACTCAAGTAAACAACACCAACATTTTATATGTTCAATTAAAAATACAGAACATTACACACGACGCTCAAAAATCTATCAACATGTTTTAGTACGACTTTGGTAAGCAATGAAGCCGCACCGCTTGATGGATTGTACTGTGCTTCAACATATGAGTATTATTATGGTGTGTGTATAAGCTGAGACATATTATCTGGTGTTTTGTTTCGCAATTTTAAGCAAAAGCTACTTTTCTTACATTCTGGTACCTGCTGATCTGTATTTGGGATCTGCATAAGTCCTGAAAATTTGCACGCGTCCGCCTTTGTAGTCCGTGCCGACACCGTAGTCGATAAGCTTCTTCTTTTTCTTTATCTTCTTGTTATGGGACATTCATCCTCTGCTGTCGCTGTTAGAATAATTGTATCTAAGTGATCACAAAACTTTGTGTTTCAATGAGTTCCCGGCGAGCAGACAAAAGCTGTCTTTAATCCTACCAAGCAGAGGGCTTGTAAAACTCCACTGTGTAGGATGGGAGGCAACATGAAGGTGTTCTGTTTCTTTCATGTATTGTAATCAACAGAAAGGTATTGTTTTGACCCGACATCTACAAAGCGAAGAGGACGCAGGACCTGACTCCCCTCCAGCCACCGCTTCTTTGAACTGTTTTAATCAAAGACGATGGCTGTTTACGACCCCCGTACCTTAGAAACAGCTGTTGCCATGTAATCAGGGAAAGTCCAAATAAAAGAGAAGGCGTACAATCTTTCGCCAGAGCGTGTTGGGAGACCGTACAAGAGTACAGCCCAGGCGTCTCTCCTCAATTGAGCCAAATTTAATTATGTCTCTGTTTATTTCCTTGCTTCTTGCCAAATGTATTTCATATGCTGTAAACCTAGTTCATAGTTGTTAGTTTCCTTTAATGCCAAAAAAACACATACCAATCGTTGGTTAGAAGGCGATCGCCCAATTCGTCCTCGCTTTCTCCCGTGTCGCTGGCTGTCGTTTCGTTTTCGTCGGTTTCGCTTGCATGCGGTTCAAACCGATATGGCTCAATAGCTTCAGTTTCTTCTTCAATTTCGTTTTCGCTACCTGCCTCCACACTACAACCATCCGTTTCAGTACATTCGTAATCTGTTTAATCGCTTAAACCGCTGAAATCCGCTGAAATCCGCTGAAATCCGCTGTGTAGGATGGGAAGCAACTTGAAGGTGTTCTGTTTCTTTCATGTATTGTAATCAACAGAAAGGTATTGTTTTGACCCTAGATCTACAAAGCGAAGAGGACGCAGGACCTGACTCCCCTTCTGCCACCGCTTCTTTGAACTGTTTTTATCAAAGACGATGGCTGTTTACGACCCCCGTACCTTAGAAACAGCTGTTGCCATGTAATCAGGGAAAGTCCAAATAAAAGAGTAGGCGTACAATCTTTCGCCAGAGCGTGTTGGGAGACTGTGCAAGAGTACAGCCCAGGCGTCTCTCCTCAATTGAGCCAAATTTAATTATGTCTGTTTAATTCCTTGCTTCTTGCCAATGTATTTCATATGCTGTAAACCTAGTTCATAGTTGTTAGTTTCCTTTAATGCCAAACAAACACATACCAATCGTTGGTTAGAAGGCGATCGCCGAATTCGTCCTCGCTTTCTCCCGTGTCGCTGGCTGTCGTTTCGTTTTCGTCGGTTTCGCTTGCATACGGTTCAAACCGATATGGCTCAATAGCTTCAGTTTCTTCTTCAATTTCGTTTTCGCTACCTGCCTCCACACTACAACCATCCGTTTCAATACATTCGTAATCTGTTGAATCGCTTAAACCGCTGAAATCCGCTGTGTAGGATGGGAAGCAACATGAAGGTGTTCTGTTTCTTTCATGTATTGTAATCAACAAAAAGGTATTGTTTTGACTCTAGATCTACAAAGCGAAGAGGACGCAGGACCAGACTCCCCTCCAGCCACCGCTTCTTTGAACTGTTTTAATCAAAGGCGATGGCTGTTTACGACCCCCGTACCTTAGAAACAGCTGTTGCCATGTAATCAGGGAAAGTCCAAATAAAAGAGAAGGCGTACAATCTTTCGCCAGAGCGTGTTGGGAGACTGTACAAGAGTACAGCCCAGGCGTCTCTCCTCAATTGAGCCAAATTTAATTATGTCTCTGTTTAATTCCTTGCTCCTCGTCTATTTAATAGATGTCATCAGTGTTTGAACCTGACAGTCGCCATTTCTAATATAAAGTAGTGTAAAGTTCTTACTTATATCTGTCAGTAAACTCGCCATGAAAGCGCTAAAACATACCGGTGTAGTGAGTTTACATTATTCACCCAAGGAACTTTAGTTATTAGAGAGTTACGGTCGGACGTTTTTTCACCGGACACATTTCCGGCGGATGACGAGATGCTGCTCCGTTATTGATTGAAGTAAAGTCTGAATGTCATTAAAACAGTTAGCTCCATCTTTTGACACTTCTTCCACTCTCGTCCTTGCACGCTACACCGCTACAACAAAGATGACAAGGAGAAGACGCTGTCGAAGGTGAGCCACGTAAATAAGACCGCCCACAAAAGCGACTGTCAGAGGCTTGAAGATGATACATAATCCATGCTACATTTTGACCAAAGAACCACCATTACATGTTATGTAGACCACAAGGAAGTGTTTTACATTTAGAAAAAAATCAAAATAATATGACTCCTTTAATGTACCCTTATATATGAAAAACGTTGGAAAATAGACCTTTATTGGCTGTGCGCCTTATAATCCTGTGCGCCCTATGGTCCGTAAAATACGGTACTTTATTTTGTTCTACCCACGACTTTTTTTTAAAAACAATAAACTGGATGCCAGTATTCAGTAGTGCAGAGAACGCCTCATGCCTCATCATTGTTGACAATCTCTTCTGACGGCCCCAAATGAAGACTGGCCTCTTAAGATGCTAATTTTACATCTTAGGAAAATATTTCCCTTTCTGGAAACTGCTTTCATCCCTGCCATAAAGCTGTCTATCTCACAAACACATCATACTTTTTTTGTTGCTCACAGCAGGACGCCGAGATTAACAACAACCTTTATTACACAGGTGTCAAACTCAAGGGCCCGGGGGCCAAATCTGGCCCGCTACATTACTTTATGTGGCCCGCGAAAGCCTGGCAATAATATGTGTTAATAATTGTTGTTTTACTTAATATATTTGCTCTTTCCCTTTTGACATTAAAAATCATGTACTGCATGCAATTGTATATTTTTTTTAAATTAAATATTATCAACATCAAAATATTATATTATCATGTATTTCAAAATAAAATGAATATATGTATTTAGATTTATTTTTAAATATCTGCTTGACTTATGATTTCAAAACAAATTATCAATCAAAATGTAGACTGTAAACTTGACAATAGATTTAACGGTTAAACTCAGCCGAATGAGTTTTTTTATACCATAAAATCAACTTTATTCCTGTTTTTTTCCATACACAGTAAGACACTAAAACATAAAAAAATAAACAAGATTTGACGGTAAAAAACCCAAAACTGGCAGCTCTGTTGCTTGAATTTTACCGCTAAAAACAGTGGTATTGTTTCTCCATTCCATTGCATTTACTGTATTTTCTGGACCATAGGGCACACCGGATTATAGGGCGCATTAAAGGGGGTCATATCATTATTTTTTTTTTCTAAATGCAAAACACTTCCTTGTGGTCTACATAACATGTAATGGTGGTTCTTTGGTCAAAATATTGCATAGATTATGTTTTGAGATTACATCTTTTCTCCGTCATTTTTGTTGTAGCGGTGTAGCGTGCAAGGACAGGAGTGGAAGAAGTGTCAAAAGATGGAGCTAACTGTTTTAATGACATTCAGACTTTACTAAAAAATCAATTACGGAATGTGCCCCGTGAAAAAACGTCCGACCGGAACTCTCTAATAACTAAAGTTCCTTGGATGAATAATGTAAACTCACTATACCGGTATGTTTGAACACTTTCATAACAGATGTAAGTAAGAACTTCACACTACTTTATATTAGAAATGGCAACAGCGTAGGATGAATGTCCCATAAAGATAGAGAAAAAGAAGAAACTTATCGACTACGGCGTTGTAATGGACTACAAAGGCGGAGGCGTGCAATTTTTCAGGATTCATGCAGATCCCAAATACACATCAGCAGGTACCAGAAAGTAAGAAAAGTTACTTTTGCATGCGAAACAAAACGCCAGATAATATGTCTTACCTTATATACACACCATAATAATACTCGTACGTTAAAGCACAGTACAATCCATCAAGCGGTGTGGCCTCATAGCTTACCAAAGTTGTACTAAAACATTTTGATAGATTTTTTGACCGCTGTTTGTATATTTTTAATGGAACATATACAATGTTGGTGTTGTTTACTTGAATCATGTTGCAGTCTACACATATCTCTTATGTTTGACTGCCATCTACTGGTCACACTTTTCATTACACCATGTACCAAATAAAACAGCTTCGAGGTAGGTCAGCAAAACCAGAATTATTCCCTACATTAGGCGCACCGGCTTATAAGGCGCACTTTTGAGTTTTGAGGGGGGGGAAAACGATTTTATGTGCGCCTTATAGTCCGGAAAATACGGTATTCAATTGTTTTATATGCTGTAAAAAACCCACTGCTTTTAATGTAAAATTCTGGTGACTGAGCTGCCAGTTTTTAAAGTAACATTTTAATATTTCTTTGCACCTTATGTAAAAAAATATATATTGTTAATGTATTATATATACACATGTATATTCATATATTACTCATTGTTAAATGCGGCCCTCTGAGGGCAAACATAACTGCCAAATGGCCCCCAATGAAAACGAGTTTGGCGCCCCTGCTCTATTACATTAGGTTTTAATCTGTTAATACGTTCTTTAATGCACAAATAAAACATATAGAAACACAACTAAGTGAATTGGAGTCATTTTATAATCGCATGTAAATCTTTCAGCGTTCATAATGAGCTTTGTTTTTCCTGTTTGCTCAGCAGGAAGGAATCAACACACACACACACACACACACAAATTGTGCACACAAACGAGAGAAGCATGCAAGCAGCTTGTCTCTTGAAATGCGTGCCATTAAAAGACTTGGGGGGACATGTTAATCAACGTGAGCAAATGACAAACTGTTTGGATGAAACCGGTGCAGAAATGCAACCTAATTAAGATTTCTCTCATTTCCACTGTTTACACAAGAAGTGTCAAGGTCGTATTCACTGAGGGCCACATCACAGTTGTGTTTGGCCCCAGAGAGCCACTTCTAACAGTGAATACTATTATTATACATTTTTTTAATGCATTTTTTAAGTAGATTTTTTAAAAACTAAAATGTAAAAAAAAAAAATGGTAAGTTGCAATCATTTCACCTCAAAATGTAGTGTACATTACTGTAAATGGAAAAGACAGTAGTGCTGTTTTTATGGTAAAAAAAAGGCAGCTCAGTTGCCAGAATTTTACTGTTAAATATATATTTGTTTTTTTTTTGTTAAAAACTGCAATTTTACAGTAAAATTTTGGCACCTGACCTGCCAGTTTTTTTTTGTGTTTTTTTTTTTTTTTTACCGCAAATCAACAACTGTAGATTTTTCGGTGTATTAATAATAATAATAATAATAATAATTAATAATAATAATAATAATAATAATAATAATAATAATAATTAATTACATTTGTTAAAATCTCAAAGTGCTACAAAGTATAAAAAAATTAAAAAAATAATACAAATAATACAAATAAAATAATAAAAAATAAAAAATTAAAGATAGAAAGCTAGAATATATAATAAAAAATAAAAATACAAATTAAATCATGACACACACTAGATAAACATTAGATAAAACAGAAACATAGATAAAAAATTGAAATAAAATCATAAAAGCACTGGATAAAAAACAGATTTATATTACTGTAAATACCAAATCAGCACCACAGTTTATTACAGTAAAAAAGTATTGTTTTTTCTCATTTAGAGAAAAATGCTGTAAAAAAAACCCACAGTAAATTTCACAATTTGACCATGAAATCTAATGCTACTTTTACATTGCACAATTTGATGGATAACTTGCTTTGAAATCATTATTATTAGTATTTAATTCTATTTAATATTTTTTGCAGAATTAGACAATATTTAATTTAACATAATTTGCGATTACAAATAGAAAGAAGTAATACATTTAGTAAGAAAAGTTACAGTACTTCATTGATGTACAGTCGCGATCAAAAGTTTACATACACTTGTAAAGAACATAATGTCATGGCTGTCTTGAGTTTCCAGTAGTTTCTACAACTCTTATTTTTTTGTGATAGAGTGATTGGAGCACATACTTGTTCGTCACAAAAAAAAAATCATGAAGTTTGGTTCTTTTATGAATTTATTATGGGTCTATTGAAAATGTGACAGGTCAAAAGTATACATACAGCAATGTTAATATTTGCTTACATGTCCCTTGGCAAGTTCCACTGCAATAAGCCACTTTTGGTAGCCATCCACAAGCTTCTGCTTGAATTTTTGACGACTCATTTCGACAAAATTGGTGCAGTTCAGCTAAATTTGTTGGTTTTCTGACATGGACTTGTTTCTTCAGCATTGTCCACACGTTTAAGTCAGGACTTTGGGAAGGCCATTCTAAAACCTTAATTCTAGCCTGATTTAGCCATTCTTTTACCACTTTTGACATGTGTTTTGGGTCATTGTTCTGTTGGAACACCCAACTGCGCCCAAGACCCAACCTCCGGGCTGATGAGTTTGGAGGAAATCCTCATTTTTCATTGTCCCATTTACTCTCTGTAAAGCACCAGTTTCATTGGCAGCAAAACAGGCCCAGAGTATAATACTACCACCACCATGCTTGACGGTGGGGGAGGTGTTCCTGGGATTAAAGGCCTCACCTTTTCTCCTCCAAACATATTGCTGGGTATTGTGGCCAAACAGCTCAATTTTTGTTTCATCTGACAGCAGAACTTTCCTCCAGAAGGTCTTATCTTTGTCCATCGGATGTCAAATTAAACATAAATTTAGCGGTTTGGCCATAATACCCAGCAATATGTTTGGAGGAGAAAAGGCGAGGAACACCATACCTACCGTCAAGCATGGTGGTGGTAGTATTATGCTCTGGGCTTGTTTTGCTGCCAATGGAACTGGTGCTTTACAGAGAGTAAATGGGACAATGAAAAAGGAGGATTACCTCCAAATTCTTCAGGACAAGCTAAAATCATCAGCCCGGAAAGGGTTTTGGGCGCAGTCGGGTGTTCCAAAAGGACAATGACCCCAAACACACGTCAGAAGTGGTAAAGGAATGTCTAAATCAGGCTAGAATTAAGGTTTTAGGATGGCCTGTTATGGTTACGCAGAGGGGACATGACGGCTCAGACACCAGGGGGCAGTAATGTTCAATCATTTAATATATATACCGTATTTTTCGGACTATATTATTATATTATAACTGTATATTATTTCCAGGCTTTCGAGGGCCAACTAAAATGAAGTGGCGGGCCACATCTGGCCCCCGGGCCTCGAGTTTGACACCAGTACAAAAGGTGTCCAATTGCAGGTCAGGATCACATGTTGCACAGTTTGGAATTACATGCATGTTTCAATTTAACCCAACCGAAGGAAGAGCCGTTCACCTTTTCCCCCGTATCCAGGCAACAAGAGCACCGCACAACTTCTATTTTATCTTCTGCTCCAGGGAACACCCGATCTTATTTTCGAGAAAATACAAAGCCTCCCTTTCAATACGTTCAGCTCTAAACCGCACGCAGGATCTTTTCAGACTACCGTGCCGATTGTGCCGGAGTAATGACGACTTTACGCCTCTCCTTGAGGAGTGATGGAAATGTTTTCCGGCGGGCTGACAGGTGGGCTGTGTGATGTGTGGGAGGACTGGCTCACTCCTATGGAGGTGATGGAGAGGGAGGAGGAGGAGTAGGTGGATGAGATATAGGTGGAGATTCATTTCATCCGGGTTCAACCCTCTGCTTAATAAATCAATGCACCTGCAAAGTTTGCCAGGGCTTCTTTTTTTTTTCTTTTTTTTTACCTTGAGCGTGCGTCTGCATTTATACAACGTTACGGGCTGCACTTTGTTTTGTTCTTTGTCATTGGACTGCAATTTCTCCAGCTTCTTATCCGCCCACCAGCCTTCAATCTGCAGTCATTTTCGGACATCAGGCTTACGTAACCTCGGCTTATTTCATGATGCTTGGCATTCAGCACTGATGCTTCAGAAATGACTTCCTACAGAAACGTGGCTGCATTTTTTGTATTTTTTTTTACATTTTGCCTTTCTGGGTGTTGTTGATAAATGGCTTTGGCTTTGCATAGTAGAGTTGTTGCAGGCACCACATTTAAAATTAGCATAATTTGCAGAGAAATAACGTTTTCCAGTTCGAACGTGAAGTATCTTGTCTTTGCAGTCTGTTCAATTGAACATAAGTTGAAAATAATTTGCAAATATTTGTATTCTATTTTTATTTACGATTTACACAATGTGCAAACTTCACTGGTTTTGGGTTTTGTAGGTCCACAGTTTCCAAAAACAATGTAAAATGTGGACTTGTCAGACCACAGAACACTTTTCCACATTGCATCAGTCCATCTTAGATGAGATTAGGCTCAACGAAGTCGGCGGCGTTTCTGGGTGTTGTTGATAAATGGCTTTGGCTTTGCATAGTAGAGTTTTAACTTGCACTTACAGATGTAGCGACAAACTGTAGTTACTGACAGTGGTTTTCTGACGTGTTCCTGAGCCCATGTGGTGATATCCTTTACACACTGATGTCGCTTTTTGATGCAATACAGCCTGAGGGATCGAAGGTCCGTAATATCATCGCTTACGTGCGGTGATTTCTCCGGATTCTCTGAACCTTTTGATGATATTACGGACCGCAGATGGTGAAATCCCTAAATTCCTTGCAATAGCTCGTTGAGAAATGTTGTTCTTAAACTGTTCGACAGTTTTCTCACGCATTTGTTCACAAAGTGGTGACCCTCGCCCCATCCTTGTTTGTGAATGACTGAGCATTTCATGGAAGCTGGTTTTATACCCAATCATGGCACCCACCTGTTCCCAATTAGCCTGTTCACCTGTGGGATGTTCCAAATAAGAGTTTGATGAGCATTCCTCAACTTTTTCAGTCTTTTTTGCCACTTGTGCCCGCTTTTTTGAAACATGTTGCAGGCACCAAATTTAAAAATGAGCATAATTTGCAAAATAATAACAAAGTTTTCCAGTTTGATTGTTAAGTATCTTGTCTTTGCAGTCCATTCAATTTAATGTAAGTTGAAAATAATTTGCAAATCATTGTATTCGGTTTTTATTTACCATTTACACAACGTGCCAACTTCACTGGTTTTGGGTTTTGTCGGTCCACAGTTTCCAAAAACAATTTGAAATGTGGACTCATCAGACCAGAGAACACTTTTCCACTTTGCATCAGTCCATTTTAGATGAGCTCGGGCCCAGCGAAGCCGGCGGCATTTCTGGGTGTTGTTGATAAATGGCTTTGGCTTTGCATAGTAGAGTTTTAACTTGCACTTACAGATGTAGCGACAAACTGTAGTTACTGACAGTGGTTTTCTGACGTGTTCCTGAGCCCATGTGGTGATATCCTTTACACATTGATTTCGCTTTTTGATGCAATACAGCCTGAGGGATCGAAGGTCCGTAATATCATCGCTTACGTGCAGTGATTTCTCCAGATTCTCTGAACCTTTTGATGATATTACGTACCGTAGATGGTGAAATCCCTAAATTCCTTGCAATAGCTCATTGAGAAATGTTGTTCTTAAACTGTTCGACAATTTTCTCACGCATTTGTTCACAAAGTGGCGACCCTTTTAAAGATAGTACCGTAGACTTTATCCTTTTCACAATGACTCACTCCATCATAAGGTAGAGAGGTTGACCATTGAACGGGGGTTAACGGTTACTGCACTCTGCTTGCAAGTGTCTTTGAGCAAGAAACCAAGCACTTAATTTCTTCTGATGAGGAGGCTGGAACTGATATCACTCTATATCACTCTTGGAGGAATTAGAAGCGCTGCGTAGTGTCTTTGGTTTGGGAAGAAACATATTAAAATGTATTTATATAACACTTCTCACAGAGAGATCTCACCCAAGTGCTTCACATGGTACAAATAGTACAATAATAATCAACCCATTGCCCGTAGGTCATTGAACATTTATCTTATGATCTAATACAGTGGTTCTCAAACATTTTTACCACTATAGTGATCAACACTTAAATACAGTAGCATAGTAGGCTTACGTATTCATTAAAAACAAGGCAAAGGTTGTTTATTTAACAAGTACAAACCCCGTTTCCATATGAGTTGGGAAATTGTGTTAGATGTAAATATAAACGGAATACAATGATTTCCAAATCATTTTCAACCCATATTCAGTTGAATATGCTACCAAGACAACGTATTTGATGTTCAAACTGATAAACATTTTTTTTTTTTTTTTGCAAATAATCATTAACTTTAGAATTTGATGCCAGCAACACGTGACAAATAAGTTGGGAAAGGTGGCAATAAATACTAATAAAGTTGAGGAATGCTCATCAAACACTTATTTGGAACATCCCACAGGTGAACAGGCACATTGGGAACAGGTGGGTGCCATGATTGGGTATAAAAGTAGATTCCGTGAAATGCTCAGTCTTTCACAAACAAGGATGGGGCGAGGGTCACCACTTTGTCAACAAATGCGTGAGCAAATTGTTGAACAGTTTAAGAAAAACCTTTCTCAGCCAGCTATTGCGAGGAATTTAGGGATTTCACCATCTACGGTCCGTAATATCATCAAATGGTTCAGAGAATCTGGAGAAATCCCTGCACGTAAGCAGCCAAGCCCGTGACATTCGATCCCTCAGGCTGTACTGCATCAACAAGCGACATCAGTGTGTAAAGGATATCACCACATGGGCTCAGGAACACTTCAGAAACCCACTGTCAGTAACTACAGTTGGTCGCTACATCTGTAAGTGCAAGTTAAAACTCTCCTATGCAAGGCGAAATCCGTTTATCAACAACACCCAGAAACGCCGTCGGCTTCGCTGGGCCTGAGCTCATCTAAGATGGACTGATACAAAGTGGAAAAGCGTTCTGTGGTCTGACGAGTCCACATTTCAAATTGTTTTTGGAAACCGTGGACGTCGTGTCCTCCGGACCAAAGAGGAAAAGAACCATCCGGATTGTTAGAGGCGCAAAGTTGAAAAGCCAGCTTCTGTGATGGTATGGGGGTGTATTAGTGCCCAAGGCATGGGTAACTTACACATCTGTGAAGGCGCCATTAATGCTGAAAGGTACATACAGGTTTTGGAGCAACATATGTTGCCATCCAAGCAACGTTACCGTGGACGCCCCTGCTTATTTCAGCAAGATAATGCCAAGCCACGTGTTACATCAACGTCTGCCTGTAGTCCAGACCTGTCTCCCATTGAAAATGTGTGGCGCATTATGAAGCCTAAAATACCACAACGGAGACCCCCGGACTGTTGAACAACTTAAGCTGTACATAAAACAAGAATGGGAAAGAATTCCACCTGAGAAGCTTAAAAAATGTGTCTCCTCAGTTCCCAAACGTTTACTGAGTGTTGTTAAAAGGAAAGGCCATGTAACACAGTGGTGAACATGCCCTTTCCTAACTACTTTGGCACGTGTTGCAGCCATGAAATTCTAAGTTAATTATTATTTGCAAAAAAAAAAAAAAAAGTTTATGAGTTTGAACATCAAATATCTTGTCTTTGTAGTGCATTCAACTGAATATGGGTTGAAAAGGATTTGCAAATCATTGTATTCCGTTTATATTTACATCTAACACAATTTCCCAACTCATATGGAAACGGGGTTTGTATATTTAAGGATTTTGGCCACTGTAACATTACACATGGTTTAAACAGTAACATGAGAGAGTGTTACTTGGTCAGTTGCTAATTATAATGGAGCTACACAACCAAAATTATTCCGTACATTAGGCGCACCGGGTTATAAGGCGCACAACCGAGTTTTGAGGAAATGAAAAGATTTTAAGTGTGCCTTATAGTCCGAAAAATACGGTAGTTACCTCTTGGCAGCTGGCACTGCAATTTAAAATGATGTACAGAAAGATGTTAAAGTACAGCCATCTTAAATACTTAACAATTTTCAATAAAGTAGTGAATTTAAAGTACATGGGTTATTTTTTATTTTTTATTTCCAACGTGGTATCGAATAAATATCAAGAATGATTGAAATTCATAGGTATCACCTACTGAAATGTTTGTCTTGTGACAAACCTAGTTGCTAAAGTCAAAAAGTAGTCTTTGCCATTAAGCTTCCATTCATGTCTTTCAGTAAAATAAATGAAAATAAACATTTCCTGGCCATGTACATTTTTTTTTTTTTATTTTTTTTTTTAACAAATGCATGAAAATAAACCTTTTTGTTTACGTCCTTGTGATTGATTTTGTGTGAACTTCACCCTCTGGCTTTATTGGAGGCGCATGAGAGAAACAGTACGACGACAACTAAGGCCCCCCTTTAAGTACCTCGACATCCATTAAGGTGAAGATTATAGCTTCAAAGCTAATTATTTTTTGTCATTCTTTTCATGGCGATTGTGCTGAAAATCACGACGTGTGGCCTCTTTCGTTTCAATTTCCCCCTTAATAAATTCACCAGCTTTTTATCCCTTGTCTCAATATAATGGCAAATTAAAATTCATTGAGTTTCAGCATGTTCATTAGGCTCTGAAGGTGAGCTCTCTGCGAGAGGATGTGGTGCTTTTAGTAGCACTTGTCTTCCTCTGCCTAAATGAATGAGAAGTGGAGTGTCAGGAATGAATGCAGATCAGGTGTGCGTTTATATTAACATATTTGGTGGGTGTCACCTCAAGTTTTTCTTTTTGAAGGATCCGGCATTAGAAAAATTGACGTTTTATGAGGTATTTTTCATGCATTCATTGGTAACAGACTTATATATTCTGTATTAAGACTGTAAAGAGCTATAGTAAATTAGTATTGTAGTTTCAGACGTTGGAACATTCTTGTGATATTATATATTGTGGAAGATGCATATATGTTTAAGAATTATTTATATGTTTGAACATCTAGTACTTTTCCTTTGTATTTTCTACCAGTCTCTCTTTGTCTTCAGATATCTGTTTTGTGTCTTAAGCCATCGGAATGTGAAACAAAACCCCCAAATCTTCCTTATCAGTGTTGCGTGGGGGGCTTTCTTTGTGTGTGTAAGGAGTTGGCTTTTCCGTTTGAATGTCAGATCAACTAGAGTAGCCGATATGAATGCATTGGTTAAACTGATCTCCTAAAGCTTTAGTAAAACTTGAAAATATTCCAATTCTGTCTTGATGGTCCTTCTTACTCAGCATATATGTCATCGAAAGAACTCGGGATTGACCAGTAACTTAGATTCCCTGGGAGGAAGAACTGGTCTGACGCAACAATATCTACATGGCTATTGCTATGATATTTGTTATGTGGGATGTTGTAACAAGGTCATGTGACTGAGGCGACAAGACATTGACAGCTTTTGGACCTAGTAATAATAATAATACAGTATTTTATTTTTTAATTTTTTTATTATTACCTATTTAATTATTACTTTTTATATATTCAATGGAGGCCTTTTGTTAAATTGGTGTTTCAATGTTTTCAGATATGTTTATATATTATTGTTTGAAATAAAATAAAAAATAATTGAAATAATAATCAGTACAGTTCTGCTCATAGGTTTATATACCCTGAGAGAATGTATGATTTCTGGGCCCTTCTTCAGAGAATATGAATGATAACACAAAAGCCTTTCTTCCACACATGGTTAATTGTCGGGTGAAGCTATTTATTAGAAAACAACTATGTTTACTCTTTCTAAATCTACAAAACCCAAAACCAGTAGAGTGGGCACGTTGTGTAAATCGTAAATAAAAACAGAATACAATAATTTGCAAATCTCGCAGAGTTCAACGACAATGCAAAAGACCGTGTAAAGAAATGGGAAACTGTCATATAACCACATACTTCAAAGACACAAAAAGAAGAAGATGCCAGCTCACAATCATATAAGAACATGGTACGCGGTATAATTCACCACATCCATTTTGAGTACTTTTCCCCTCGCCAAGTCTTTAAGTCTGCAACTGGACGCGACATCACATGCAACACAGATATCTAAACATGACACTTATTTTGGCATTTGATTTTACGTGAATTGATACCCGTTAGTACAGACGGAATTCAGTCGGTGCCTCTAAAAGTACCGAATTCAGTCCCCATCGGCTAATTATGATACGTTTTCTTTGCTGGTTATCTCAGGGCAATTTCTACAGCCATTTTACTGCCTACTCAGTGCCAGAGCTTGGTCCGCATTGCCGGCAGTAAGTCGGACACGTTTCCAGTGAGGGTTGGACTCCGCCAAGGCTGCCCTTTGTCACCGATTCTGTTCATAGCTTTTATGGACATAATTTCTAGGCGCAGTTAAGGCGTTGAGGGGATCTGGTTTGGTGGCTGCAGGATTAGGTCTCTGCTTTTTGCAGATGATGTGGTCCTGATGGCTTCATCTGGCCAGGATCTTCAGCTCTCGCTGGATCGGTTCGCAACCAAGTGTGAAGCGACTGGGATGAGAATCAGCACCTCCAAGTCCGAGTCCATGGTTCTCGCCCGGAAAAGGGTGGAGTGCCATCTCCGGGTTGGGTAGGAGATCTTGCCCCAAGTGGAGGAGTTCAAGTACCTCGGAGTCTTGTTCACGAGTGAGGAAAGAGTGGATCGTGAGATCGACAGGCGGATCGGTGCGGCGTCTTCAGTAATGCGGACGCTGTTTCGATCCGTTGTGGTGAAGAAGGAGCTGAGCCGTAAGGCAAAGCTCTCAATTTACCGGTCGATCTACGTTCCCATCCTCACCTATGGTCATGAGCTTTGGGTTATGACCGAAAGGACAAGATCACGGTTACAAGCGGCCGAAATGAGTTTCCTCCGCCAGGTGGCGGGGCTCTCCCTTAGAGATAGGGTGAGAAGCTCTGCCATCCGGGGGGAGCTCAAAGTAAAGCCGCTGCTCCTCCACATCGAGAGGAGCCAGATCAGGTGGTTCGGGCATCTGGTCAGGATGCCACCCGAACGCCTCCCTAGGGAGGTGTTTAGGGCACGTCCGACCGGTAGGAGGCCGCGGGGAAGACCCAGGACACGTTGGGAAGACTATGTCTCCCGGCTGGCCTGGGAACGCCTCGGGGTCCCACAGGAAGAGCTGGACGAAGTGGCTGGGAAGAGGGAAGTCTGGGCTTCCCTGCTTAGGCTGTTGCCCCCGCGACCCGACCTCGGATAAGCGGAAGAAGATGTATGGATGGATGGATTTTACTGCCTCGTGTATTTATTTTGCTGTATAAAAGTTACAAATATGGTTCCTTGCTTGATAAAGGGTCATAACACGGACTGTCGAACAGCATGGAGACTTTGTGAGATGTTTTATGATTCAAGGTAATTGTCTGATACCGCAGGCACACTGGACGAGCTTCCTCTTCCCGCAAACGGTGGTTTCGGACCTTATGGAGCATACAACCATGCATACGCAAAGAGAATACATTTTCTTAGCATTCAACCTTGGATGTGCTGGAAATTACTCCACTTGACCGTTTTTGAATCTAAAGACTATTCATACCCGACAGGAGGGAAAAAAAACGAACTAGGCCTGGATAGGTATCCTGAAAGTAACACTGAAGGATTAATCATACATGAAATAATTACTATATGAATTAAATATGTAGGAATTGTATGTATGTTGTAGCCAAGACTCATTAATAATCCTCCCACAAGGCCTCACCACCTTGTACTGAAGGAGGAGATTGACAAAGAGAGCAAGAGCTGCAGACAGAGAAAACAACCGAGTTCATTAGGTCTTGGCCCACCGTGAAGTGGGACTCGCTCGATCAGCGTGTGTGGTAATTGAATGGTGGGTGCATCGGAACGTACGTGTGTGTGTGTGTGGGTGTGTGTGTGTGTTTTGGGGTTGGAATGTGATGAGAAAAATCAAGGACAACCGCCCGTGTGCCTTCTCTAACTCTGTTCAGGTCAGACTGGCATTTTAATAAGGGTTGGTGAATACCACTGTTTCATCCCCCCAGGGGGAAGCCAAACACATACACACTCTCTCTCTCTCTTTTGCAGACACACACACACACAACCCCACACACATTTTTGAGAACTTGCCAACAAAAAGAAGTAGAAACCATTTGCATGGATGCAACCTGCGTACTACAGTTAAGTTAAGTTAAAGTACCAATGATTGTCACACACAGACTAGGTGTGGTGAAATGTGTCCTCTGCATTTGACCCATCCCCTTGTTCACCCCATGGGAGGTGAGGGGAGCAGTGGGCATTTTTGGTGATTTAACCCCCAATTCCAACCCCCCAACTTTGCAGTCTCTCCAATACTCCTCCCCCTCCAGCACTCGGCCGCTCTCTGTTAAAGACAACAGATGATTAGATTAACACGTACCACCTGTGAAATCTAATCACCTGCCAGCTGTGTCTCACCGTCAGCACATGCCCCGCCCCTATCCAATGGTGCTCGTCCTCAGCACCATGGATAGCGGCGTGCTGGCCACCACTCCCTCCACACATGTTTTATATTCTAGTTTCTTCAAAATAGCCACCCTTTGCTCTGATTACTGCTTTGCACACTCTTGGCATTCTCTCATTGTTGGTGATTTAACCCCCAATTCCAACCCCTGATGCTGAGTGCCAAGCAGGGAGATAATGGGTCCCATTTTTATAGTCTTTGGTATGACTCGGCCGGGGTTTGAACTCACAACCTACCGATCTCAACCACTAGGCCACTGAGTAGCCCAAATTCTAGTGTGTACTGGAGGAGTATATTTACAGCTAGAATTCACCAAGTCAAGTATTTCATATATATATATATATATACATCCTGAAAATATGCAAACAAAACTGTGTTTAGATAATTGATACTTCAAACTTGCATAAATAAATCTTAAGGAATATAACATAACTTGGCTTCTGAGAGTTTCAAAATGTAATGAATAAAATGCTAAAGTTGTTGATAAACAAGCAATTATTTTAATAATTAAATATGGTCATTTTAAATGAATTATTATGATAATTTAAAATTAATTATTTCCAATATGTTTATTTTAATGTATAATTCTATGGCTGTATGTAATAAGGAGTCAGAAAAAATACAAATAAAAATACAATTAATTTTTATGTTTTTAGCAAAATATAGTAAAAATGTATTTAGTTTATTTTTTAAATTAATAAATATATTTATTTTTAGGTAAGATAAACATAATAATACAATTTATCTCTAGTCTGGATGATTTAGTTCTTGTCATCCTGTTGTCCTCCCGTCATAAAAAAAAGGCTGTCCTCACTTAGGTCCGCATGGAGCTGGAGGGGGCGTAGCCTCCAGCTCCGGCTGAAAATAGGGAGATTTCCGGGAGAATATTTGTCCCTGGAGGTTTTCGGGAGAGGCACTGAATTTCGGGAGTCTCCTGGAAAATTCTGGAGGGTTGGCAAGTATGCATGGCACACATAAACATGCTACATGTAATCACAACAACTCGCAACAGAGGGGGGTGGGGGGGAGATTTGGGGCCCTAGAGGCCGGCTGCCGCTATAGAGCGCTACTCAGCCATCCACAACCCCGGAGGAATTAAGCAGTGGTGAAGGCGTTGATTGGGGGAGGGGCGGGTGCGTGCATGTATGCCCAATTAACTTGGGTGAGATGTTGAAATGTTTTTGTGGACTGGGGCCGATCTCAAAGTTCGACACCAGGAATTATTGAAAAAAAGGAAGGTCAAAAGCGTCCATCGTTGAGGAGTCCTCGGGGGGGTTCTTCAGAACAGCCTGTTCCTGATAGCATCAAGGCCATTCGAGGGAGTCAAATCGTAGATTAAGATGTTGTTTTCTTCAAGCAGTCAAAACAATGACCTGCCTGCTCTGTGTGTCCGTGCTGTATCTCTCAAATTCAATTTAATTCTTCCTTCTCAGAAAGCTTCTCCAAGATGAGATCCATTTTGCGATTCAAATCAGAAATCGCCCCAGTCTGTGTTCCCACAGCTCAACCCAATCTTTCCATTGCGACGAACAGCCGTTGGGCTCCTTGAGTGGCTGCCATCATCTTCCGAATTTGACGATACACCAGAGCAATGGCCAGCCCAATCAGCAGGTACCCCGCGATCACGGTTCCAAATAGGTAGATGTCTTCCACGTCCTCGATGGAAAGGACTGAGAGGCACATGAATCTCCATTTATCCCAGGAATCTCTCACGTACCCCGCAGCAATGGTTCCATCAGGGCAGCCAGCCTCTTTCCTTGTCGAAAAGACTTTGTCAATTGCGTCGAGAGTCCAGCTGATCATATCCATGTTTGATGTTTAGATTTGAGGACAGCGCAAAGAAAGAGGCTTCAAAAAAGTTCAGACAAGACAAGGACACAAGAAAGCAAGCAGGGACGGAGGGAGCGGAGAAAAATGCGACCGCCCTCACCAAGAGCATACTTGCCAACCCTCCCGGATTTTCCGGGAGACTCCCGAAATTCAGCGCCTCTCCCGAAAACCTCCCGAGACAAATTTTCTCCCGAAAATCTCCCGAAATTCAGGCGGAGCTGGAGGCCACGCCCCCTCCACAGCTCCATGCGGACCTGAGTCCGCTTTCCCACAATATAAAGAACGTCTACAATAAAGCAGCCCATCTGCCGTAAACAGCAATGTTGTGACACTCTTAAACAGGACAATACTGCCATCTAGTGCATTTGATTAAAGCACTTGTGTGCGTGCCACACAGCAATGCATAATCAGAGAGGGTGTTCAGCATGGTTAGAAAGATAGTGACAGAGAATAGAACAAGGATGGACAATTCAACCCTTAACTCAACAATGAGTAGATGAGTGTTATGTGTGTGTATATATGATGACATGGTACCCCAAACCATCACCCAACCATGCAAATTTTGCATTTCCTTTGGAAATCGAGGTCCCAGAGTCTGGAGGAAGACAGGAGAGGCACAGGATCCACGTTGCCTGAAGTCTAGTGTAAAGTTTTCCACCATCAGTGATGGTTTGGGGTGCCATGTCATCTGCTGGTGTCGGTCCACTCTGTTTCCTGAGATCCAGGGTCAACGCAGCCGTCTACCAGCAAGTTTTAGAGCACTTCATGCTTCCTGCTGCTGACCTGCTCTATGGAGATGGAGATTTCAAGTTCCAACAGGACTTGGCGCTTGCACACAGCGCAAAATCTACCCGTGCCTGGTTTACAGACCATGGAATTTCTGTTCTAAATTGGCCCGCCAACTCCCCTGACCTTAGCCCCATAGAAAATCTGTGGGGTATTGTGAAAAGGAAGATGCAGAATGCCAGACCCAAAAACGCAGAAGAGTTGAAGGCCACTATCAGAGCAACCTGGGCTCTCATAACACCTGAGCAGTGCCAGAAACTCATCGACTCCATGCCACGCCGCATTAACGCAGTAATTGAGGCAAAAGGAGCTCCAACCAAGTATTGAGTATTGTACATGCTCATATTTTTCATTTTCATACTTTTCAGTTGGCCAACATTTCTAAAAATCCCTTTTCTGTATTAGCCTTAAGTAATATTCTAATTTTGTGACACACGGAATTTTGGATTTTCATTTGTTGCCACTTCAAATCATCAACATTAAATGAAATAAACATTTGAATGCATCAGTCTGTGTGCAATGAATAAATATAATGTACAAGTTACACCTTTTGAATGCAATTACTGAAATAAATCAAGTTTTTCAAAATATTCTAATTTACTGGCTTTTACCTGTATATATATATATATATAGCTAGAATTCACTGAAAGTCAATTATTTCTTATATATATATATATATATATATATATATATATATATATATATATATATATATATATATATATATATATATATATCCATCCATCCATCCATTTTCTACCGCTTATTCCCTTCGGGGTCGCGGGGATATATACATATATATATATATATATATATATATATATATATATATGTTTATATATATATATATGAAATACTTGACTTGGTGAATTCTAGCTGTAAATATACTCCTCCCCTCTTAACCACGTCCCCAACCACGCCCCTGCCCCAACCACGCCCCCCGCACCCACCCCCCATCCCCCACCTCCCGAAATTGGAGGTCTCAAGGTTGGCAAGTATGCAAGAGGCAAGACAGAAATGTCATCATTGTTTTCTTAACATTTTGGTAAATATAAATTAAAAGTTCCCCGTTTCTGAGCAAGCCAGTTTCCTAAAATCATGCAGTAACATTGAAATGTTGCTGTTTCTGGGTTAAAACGCAGAAGAAAGAACTAATATTCTGCATCCAGGACCGCTGGGAAGTTGGAAATATTCTATATTCTCACCTTTACAAGTTCCCACTTCAAAGCACTTCAAACATGCCTGGAAAAAAAAATGACTCATGCCAGCTTCCGTCAGGATTGTGTTAAATGTCGAACTAAAATGACCAATGATTGCAGTTATAGTTATATTGAAAATGTTCTGCAGATTATTGCATCTTTGTCAGTTCGCTTCGAGTCGGAGTGGAGTTCCGATGAACTTTTACACACTTTAACCATTTTATGATATATAAGACGTGCAAACATCTCCCCCGGGGGGTCGGGGGATGAACTCGAATGTAGCGTTCGAGCAACCTGATTGGACCTGACGAGTAGCTATGAGGTGAAGAGGCTTTGATGTTCTTGCAGAAATAAGTCTAATATTAGAGAGTAACCATTCCATGTGAGATGGAATTAATGCAATGTGGGTGTCAGTTGGCATGATTAAGTACGTACGGGGTTGAATAGCATTGACACGATTACTTCAAATGCATGATTAAATACAGAAACTGGCAGAGAATCCACAAGGGGACGCATTGTGGAGGAATGACTGGCTTTACAATGTGTGCTGGATAGAATGCTTACATGTTGACAATAAAGAGTCGGTGGGAGCCGCGGCCGTTAAATATTCCGGTGGCTGCTCTTGACAGCAACGAGAACAATCCCCAAAGGAGAGAGGAGAACGTAAGGGCTGATGAATGGTTGCCTCATACTGACCGGTTGTGATGAAAGCAGAGTCATGCATTAATGCTCACGCACTCAAGACACACACGGCCTTCTGTTCTGTTGTCATTGATCCGATGTGTTGGGAGCACTGAAGATGTTCCCGAGCATTTATTTGATTGCCAATGTCGCACTTCTTAGCATTGTCGGAAGCATTGCTGCAGCTGTTACATATACTGTAATATTGTACATGGTAATTGTTATATGATATAAACATATAATTAGAGATGTCCGATAATATCGGCAGAGGCCGATAAATGCTTTAAAAAGTAATATCGGAAATTATCGCTATCGGTTTCAAAAAGTAAAATAATGACTTTTCAATATCATACATATCCGGTAAAACACGGATGTAGGGCCTACGTCCGTGCACACAGCTTCAGTGCAGAGTATACTAGAGTCTAGTATACTACAAACCCTGTTTCCATATGAGTTGGGAAATTGTGTTAGATGTAAATATAAACGGAATACAATGATTTGCAAATCCTTTTCAACCCATATTCAATTGAATGCACTACAAAGACAAGATATTTGATGTTCAAACTCATAAACTTTTTTTGTTTTTTGCAAATAATAATTAACTTAGAATTTCATGGCTGCAACACGTGCCAAAGTAGTTGGGAAAGGGCATGTTCACCACTGTGTTACATGGCATTTCCTTTTAACAACACTCAGTAAACGTTTGGGAACTGGGGAGACACTTTTTTTAAGCTTCTCAGGTGGAATTATTTCCTATTCTTGCTTGATGTACAGCTTAAGTTGTTCAACAGTCCGGGGGTCTCCGTTGTGGTATTTTAGGCTTCATAATGCGCCACACATTTTCAATGGGAGACAGGTCTGGACTACAGGCAGGCCAGTCTAGTCTATGAAGCCACGTTGATGTAACACGTGGCTTGGCATTGTCATGCTGAAATAAGCAGGGGCGTCCATGGTAACGTTGCTTGGATGGCAACATATGTTGCTCCAAAGCCTGTATATACTTTTCAGCATTAATGGTGCCTTCACAGATGTGTAAGTTACCCATGTCTTGGGCACTAATACACCCCCATACCATCACAGATGCTGGCTTTTCAAATTTGCGCCTATAACAATCCGGATGGTTCTTTTCCTCTTTGGTCCGGAGGACACGACGTCCACAGTTTCCAAAAACAATTTGAAATGTGGACTCGTCAGACCACAGAACACTTTTCCACTTTGCATC